>NW_027221644.1:0-4000 GCF_030179915.1 Drosophila takahashii
ACATGCCGACAACGACGGGGAATCATAACATGACGTGCACATACGCAGATGACACGGCTTTCCTGGTCTCAGCGGACACCCTTGCCACAGCAGCGCAAGGCCTACAACAAGCGCTCGACAACTTAGAGCCATGGTTGAAGAGGTGGAACATCGTCATAAATGCTGAGAAATCTACTCATACTACTTTTACGCTGAGGCCAGGAACCTCCCCGGCGGTATCCATAAACGGCGCACCAATCCCGCAACAGACGACGGCCAAATATCTGGGTTTGACTCTGGACTCCAAACTGACATGGAAGGACCACATCGTCAATAAAGTCAAGCTCCTGCTGCGGAAGAACCGGCAGATGTGGTGGTTGCTCCAACGAAGAAGCAAGCTCTCGATTAAAAACAAGCTTCTTCTGTACAAGGCGATATTGAAACCTGCATGGATGTACGGGATTGAACTCTGGGGCACTGCCGCAAGCACCAACATCAAGAAACTCGAAAGGGCGGAAAATCGAGTCTTGCGGCAAATTGTCAACGCGCCTTTCTATGTGCGCAACTCTACAATAAAACGAGACCTGGAACTGCCTTTAGTAGTAGAAGAAGTGGCGAAACATAGCAGCAAACACCTGGACAAGATGCAGATTCATGAAAATCCCCTAGCTACAAGCGCACTGGACCAACAGCCTCGTCGTCTGAGCAGATGGCACCCAACGGACCTGCCTTTCAGGGTCCCCTAAGGCCCAGAGTTAAAAACGTCGATCTTATCGCACGTCACACAACACACATTACATCCACACCCCCCTTTTTCAACACTCCCTGTCAACACATCTACATAAAATACAATTAAACCAACATAATTTGTTATTCCACCGTTAAATTTCATCAAAACATTTAATATAATGCCCCATGGGCAGATGTAAATAAAGACAACATTATATCAAAAAAAAAAAAAAAAAAAAAAATCTAATTAGTGACGCGCATGAATGGATTAACGAGATTCCTACTGTCCCTATCTACTATCTAGCGAAACCACAGCCAAGGGAACGGGCTTGGAATAATTAGCGGGGAAAGAAGACCCTTTTGAGCTTGACTCTAATCTGGCAGTGTAAGGAGACATAAGAGGTGTAGAATAAGTGGGAGATATTAGACTTCGGTTTGGTATCGTCAATGAAATACCACTACTCTTATTGTTTCCTTACTTACTTGATTAAATGGAACGTGTATCATTTCCTAGCCATTATACGGATATATTTATTATATCTTATGGTATTGGGTTTTGATGCAAGCTTCTTGATCAAAGTATCACGAGTTTGTTATATAATCGCAAACAAATTCTTTAATAAAACGGTGCATTTATGTATTTTTGATTTGAAAATTTGGTATAACTCCAATTACTCAGGTATGATCCAATTCAAGGACATTGCCAGGTAGGGAGTTTGACTGGGGCGGTACATCTCTCAAATAATAACGGAGGTGTCCCAAGGCCAGCTCAGTGCGGACAGAAACCACACATAGAGCAAAAGGGCAAATGCTGACTTGATCTCGGTGTTCAGTACACACAGGGACAGCAAAAGCTCGGCCTATCGATCCTTTTGGTTTAAAGAGTTTTTAACAAGAGGTGTCAGAAAAGTTACCATAGGGATAACTGGCTTGTGGCGGCCAAGCGTTCATAGCGACGTCGCTTTTTGATCCTTCGATGTCGGCTCTTCCTATCATTGTGAAGCAAAATTCACCAAGCGTTGGATTGTTCACCCATGCAAGGGAACGTGAGCTGGGTTTAGACCGTCGTGAGACAGGTTAGTTTTACCCTACTAATGACAAAACGTTGTTGCGACAGCATTCCTGCGTAGTACGAGAGGAACCGCAGGTACGGACCAATGGCACAATACTTGTTCGAGCGAACAGTGGTATGACGCTACGTCCGTTGGATTATGCCTGAACGCCTCTAAGGTCGTATCCGTGCTGGACTGCAATGATAAATAAGGGGCAATTTGCATTGTATGGCTTCTAAACCATTTAAAGTTTATAATTTACTTTATAAACGACAATGGATGTGATGCCAATGTAATTTGTAACATAGTAAATTGGGAGGATCTTCGATCACCTGATGCCGCGCTAGTTACATATAAAAGCATTATTTAATACAATGACAAAGCCTAGAATCAATTGTAAACGACTTTTGTAACAGGCAAGGTGTTGTAAGTGGTTGAGCAGCTGCCATACTGCGATCCACTGAAGCTTATCCTTTGCTTGATGATTCGATAATAAACATAAATTTAATTGTGTTTATTTTGTTTGGCTTTTTTAAGTCAGAATATATATATATATAAAATATATATATATAAAATAATAATTATATTTAAATAAATTTTATTTAAATATATTTAACAATGGTAGCCATATGTATCGTCATCCTATTAGTGACGCGTATAAAAATATTCTAAGTCCGAACATGCAAATAAGAGACATATGCAAGTATATGTACTTCTTAAGGTAGCCAACTGAATCGTCATCCTATTAGTGACGTGTATACAAATATTCTAAGTCCGAACATGCAAGTAAGAGACATATGCAAGTATATGTACCTCTTAAGGTAGCCAACTGAATCGTCATCCTATTAGTGACGCGTATACAAATATTCTAAGTCCGAACATGCAAATAAGAGACATATGCAAGTATATGTACCTCTTAAGGTAGCCAACTGAATCGTCATCCTATTAGTGACGCGTATAAAAATATTCTAAGTCCGAACATGCAAATAAGAGACATATGCAAGTATATGTACCTCTTAAGGTAGCCAACTGAATCGTCATCCTATTAGTGACGTGTATAAAAATATTCTAAGTCCGAACATACAAGTAAGAGACATATGCAAGTATATGTACCTCTTAAGGTAGCCAACTGAATCGTCATCCTATTAGTGACGTGTATAAAAATATTCTAAGTCCGAACATACAAGTAAGAGACATATGCAAGTATATGTACCTCTTAAGGTAGCCAACTGAATCGTCATCCTATTAGTGACGTGTATAAAAATATTCTAAGTCCGAACATGCAAGTAAGAGACATATGCAAGTCAATGTTCCTCTTAAAATAGATGATTGAATCGTCATCCTATTAGTGACGTGTATAAAAATATTCCAAGTCCAAACATGAGTTATATGGATATGAAAATAATATTAAGTTCTAGTATGGATATGAAAAAAATGAGTTATATGGATATGGGAAAAATAACAAGTTCTAGTATGGATATGAAAAAAATGAGTTATGTGGATATGGGAAAAATAATAAGTTCTAGTATGGATATGAAAAAAAAATGAGTTATATGGATATGGAAAAGAATACAGAGTTCTAGTATGGATATGGAAAAATGAGTTATATGAATATGGGAAAAATGATAAGTTCTAGTATGGATATGAAAAAATATTGAGTTATATGGATATTAAAGAAATAATAAGTTCTAGTATGGATATGGAAAAAAATTAGTTATATTGATATGCTAAATAATGAGTTATATGCATATGGGAAAAATACTAAGTTGTAGTATGGATATGGGAAGAATACTGAGTTCTAGTATGGATATGGGAAAAATAATTCAGTTCTAGTATGGATATGAAAAAATATTGAGTTTTATGGATATTGAAGAGATAATAAGCTCTAGTATGGATATGGAAAAAATTAATTATATTGTAAGAGTAAATAATAAGTTATATGGATATAGGAAGAAAATTAGGTTCTAGTATGGATATGAAAAAAATTAGTTCTATGGATATGGGAAAAATAAAAAGTTCTGGTATGGATATGGAAAAATATTAAGTTATATGGATATTAAAGAAATAATAAGTTCTGGTATGGATATGGAATAAAATGAGTTGTAGAGATATGGCAAAAATATAATGTTCTAGTATGGATATGAAAAAAATTAGTTATATGAATATGGGAAAATTTATAAGTTCTAGTATGGATATGGGAAAAAGAATAAGTTCTAGTATGGATATGAAAAAATATTGAG
>NW_027221645.1:0-22578 GCF_030179915.1 Drosophila takahashii
ATAAAGCTATCACTAAGAAAAACTAGGAATCAACGCACAGCCAAATCCATTGATTAAACATATTAAAATGCACTTTTATTACATTCTTATAACTTTAAACTGATTTGCTAAGATTTATTGGGGCTCCCCAAGTGGCCCCAATCGCTTCCAATTGGAAAAACGTAAATGTTCCTTTCAAAAATTCTGGACGCTAAACCGTTTAACCAATCGAATCCGTGTTTTTCGCCCAAATACTACTTAAAAACATTATACATGTTTAAAAAATTTGACCGCTTAGATTTAAGGCTTTTTACTATTTTTAACAGCCCTCTAAAATTACAATTTGGCCAAAAATCTCTTCAAACGTCGAAAAATGGTACTTCTAAAACTGAATATCGAAATTCCTTCGGTAAAGTTTTTTCCTTAAACCTTAACGATTCATTTGATGGTTTTACCAAAGCTCTAGCTATCTTTTAAACAGAGAAACTAAGCAAAAAGTCGACCTATTATCGAATTCAAGTGTCTCCATAATGCTGCCTGCATATTGCTATCTCTCTCTGCATTTTCATACAAATTGTCAACAAATGATTCCGTCTCCCTCCCTCTCCCTCTGCCTTGCATTTCCCTGCGCTTCATCTCTATATCTAAAGCTATCACTAAGAAAACTAGGAATCAACGCACAGCCAAATCCATTGATTAACAATATTAAAATGCACTTTTATTACATTCTTATAACTTTAAACTGATTTGCTAAGATTTATTGGGGCTCCCCAAGTGGCCCCAATCGCTTCCAATTGGAAAAAACGTAAATGTTCCTTTCAAAAATTCTGGACGCTAAACCGTTTAACCAATCGAATCCGTGTTTTCGCCCAAAAATACTTTAAAACATTATACATGTTTAAAAAATTTGACCGCTTAGATTTAAGGCTTTTTACTATTTTTAACAGCCCTTCTAAAAATACAATTTGGCCAAAAATCTCTTCAAACGTCGAAAAATGGTACTTCTAAACTGAATATCGAAAATTCCTTCGGTAAAGTTTTTCCTTAAACCTTAACGATTCATTTGATGGTTTTACCAAAGCTCTAGCTATCTTTTAAACAGAGAAACTAAGCAAAAAGTCGACCTATTATCGAATTCAAGTGTCTCCATAATGCTGCCTGCATATTGGTATCTCTCTCTGCATTTTCATACAAATTGTCAACAAATGATTCCGTCTCCCTCCCTCTCCCTCTGCCTTGCATTTCCCTGCGCTTCATCTTTTCTATCTCTATATATAAAGCTATCACTAAGAAAACTAGGAAACAACGCACAGACAAATCCATTGATTAACAATATTAAAAGGCACTTTTATTACATTCTTATAACTTTAAACTGATTTGCTAAGATTTATTGGGGCTCCCCAAGTGGCCCCAATCGCTTCCAATTGGAAAAAACGTAAATGTTCCTTTCAAAAATTCTGGACGCTAAACCGTTTAACCAATCGAATCCGTGTTTTCGCCCAAAAATACTTTAAAACATTATACATGTTTGAAAAATTTGACCGCTTAGATTTAAGGCTTTTTACTATTTTTAACAGCCCTTCTAAAATTACAATTTCGCCAAAAATCTCTTCAAACGTCGAAAAATGGTACTTCTAAACTGAATATCGAAAATTCCTTCGGTAAAGTTTTTCCTTAAACCTTAACGATTCATTTGATGGTTTTACCAAAGCTCTAGCTATCTTTTAAACAGAGAAACTAAGCAAAAAGTCGACCTATTATCGAATTCAAGTGTCTCCATAATGCTGCCTGCATATTGCTATCTCTCTCTGCATTTTCATACAAATTGTCAACAAATGATTCCGTCTCCCTCCCTCTCCCTCTGCCTTGCATTTCCCTGCGCTTCGTTAAAAATATAAACTTAGCTTTAATACGGTTTTAATTTCTGTAGACTTTAGTTGATAGTTATTGGTGACCCACCCCCCACCAAAGTGCCCCAATCTCATTCAATTAGAAAATGAAATCCTGTACGCTAAACCGTTAAACCAACCGATACCGTCTTTTCGCTAAAAAATACTTAAAAGCATAATAAAGGTTTAAAAAATATGACGACTTTAATTTTAAACTTTTTACTATTTTTAATACCCGATTAAAAAGTAGCCGTCCTATCCAGCGTACGCTTGCAACTATATATCTCCATCTCTTTTCCACCCCCTGACTCTGCTTTATGATTGTCATTTTTTTCTTCGAAATACCATTACAAAAAATAATTAAAGTTGGTAAAACTATATTTTCGCAAACCCAATACCAAATAGTAATTTCTTGAACATGTTCAAAAACAAATACATTCAAAAGAATAAAATACATATATGCAAAAGCCCATACAGAAATACACACACGTATTCGATCGACCAAGGGAATTCATTCATCTCTATATATAAAGCTATCACTAAGAAAACTAGGAATCAACGCACAGCCAAATCCATTGATTAACAATATTAAAATGCACTTTTATTACATTCTTATAACTTTAAACTGATTTGCTAAGATTTATTGGGGCTCCCCAAGTGGCCCCAATCGCTTCCAATTGGAAAAAACGTAAATGTTCCTTTCAAAAATTCTGTACGCTAAACCGTTTAACCAATCGAATCCGTGTTTTCGCCCAAAAATACTTTAAAACATTATACATGTTTAAAAAATTTGACCGCTTAGATTTAAGGCTTTTTACTATTTTTAACAGCCCTTCTAAAATTACAATTTGGCCAAAAATCTCTTCAAACGTCGAAAAATGGTACTTCTAAACTGAATATCGAAAATTCCTTCGGTAAAGTTTTTCCTTAAACCTTAACGATTCATTTGATGGTTTTACCAAAGCTCTAGCTATCTTTTAAACAGAGAAACTAAGCAAAAAGTCGACCTATTATCGAATTCAAGTGTCTCCATAATGCTGCCTGCATATTGCTATCTCTCTCTGCATTTTCATACAAATTGTCAACAAATAATTCCGTCTCCCTCCCTCTCCCTATGCCTAGCATTTCCCTGCGCTTCGTTAAAAATATAAACTTAGCTTTAATACGGTTTTAATTTCTGTAGACTTTAGTTGATAGTTATTGGTGACCCACCCCCCACCAAAGTGCCCCAATCTCATTCAATTAGAAAATGAAATCCTGTACGCTAAACCGTTAAACCAACCGATACCGTCTTTTCGCTAAAAAATACTTAAAAGCATAATAAAGGTTTAAAAAATATGACGACTTTAATTTTAAACTTTTTACTATTTTTAATACCCGATTAAAAAGTAGCCGTCCTATCCAGCGTACGCTTGCAACTATATATCTCCATCTCTTTTCCACCCCTGACTCTGCTTTATGATTGTCATTTTTTTCTTCGAAATACCATTACAAAAAATAATTAAAGTTGGTAAAACTATATTTTCGCAAACCCAATACCAAATAGTAATTTCTTGAACATGTTCAAAAACAAATACATTCAAAAGAATAAAATACATATATGCAAAAGCCCATACAGAAATACACACACGTATTCGATCGACCAAGGGAATTCATTCATCTCTATATATAAAGCTATCACTAAGAAAACTAGGAAACAACGCACAGCCAAATCCATTGATTTACAATATTAAAATGCACTTTTATTACATTCTTATAACTTTAAACTGATTTGCTAAGATTTATTGGGGCTCCCCAAGTGGCCCCAATCGCTTCCAATTGGAAAAAACGTAAATGCTCCTTTCAAAAATTCTGGACGCTAAACCGTTTAACCAATCGAATCCGTGTTTTCGCAAAAAAATACTTTAAAACATTATACATGTTTAAAAAATTTGACCGCTTAGATTTAAGGCTTTTTACTATTTTTAACAGCCCTTCTAAAATTACAATTTGGCCAAAAATCTCTTCAAACGTCGAAAAATGGTACTTCTAAACTGAATATCGAAAATTCCTTTGGTAAAGTTTTTCCTTAAACCTTAACGATTCATTTGATGGTTTTACCAAAGCTCTAGCTATCTTTTAAACAGAGAAACTAAGCAAAAAGTCGACCTATTATCGAATTCAAGTGTCTCCGTAATGCTGCCTGCATATTGCTATCTCTCTCTGCATTTTCATACAAATTGTCAACAAATGATTCCGTCTCCCTCCCTCTCCCTCTGCCTTGCATTTCCCTGCGCTTCATCTTTTCTATCTCTATATATAAAGCTATCACTAAGAAAACTAGGAAACAACGCACAGCCAAATCCATTGATTAACAATATTAAAAGGCACTTTTATTACATTCTTATAACTTTAAACTGATTTGCTAAGATTTATTGGGGCTCCCCAAGTGGCCCCAATCGCTTCCAATTGGAAAAAACGTAAATGTTCCTTTCAAAAATTCTGGACGCTAAACCGTTTAACCAATCGAATCCGTGTTTTCGCCCAAAAATACTTTAAAACATTATACATGTTTGAAAAATTTGACCGCTTAGATTTAAGGCTTTTTACTATTTTTAACAGCCCTTCTAAAATTACAATTTCGCCAAAAATCTCTTCAAACGTCGAAAAATGGTACTTCTAAACTGAATATCGAAAATTCCTTCGGTAAAGTTTTTCCTTAAACCTTAACGATTCATTTGATGGTTTTACCAAAGCTCTAGCTATCTTTTAAACAGAGAAACTAAGCAAAAAGTCGACCTATTATCGAATTCAAGTGTCTCCATAATGCTGCCTGCATATTGCTATCTCTCTCTGCATTTTCATACAAATTGTCAACAACTGATTCCGTCTCCCTCCCTCTCCCTCTGCCTTGCATTTCCCTGCGCTTCGTTAAAAATATAAACTTAGCTTTAATACGGTTTTAATTTCTGTAGACTTTAGTTGATAGTTATTGGTGACCCACCCCCCACCAAAGTGCCCCAATCTCATTCAATTAGAAAATGAAATCCTGTACGCTAAACCGTTAAACCAACCGATACCGTCTTTTCGCTAAAAAATACTTAAAAGCATAATAAAGGTTTAAAAAATATGACGACTTTAATTTTAAACTTTTTACTATTTTTAATACCCGATTAAAAAGTAGCCGTCCTATCCAGCGTACGCTTGCAACTATATATCTCCATCTCTTTTCCACCCCCTGACTCTGCTTTATGATTGTCATTTTTTTCTTCGAAATACCATTACAAAAAATAATTAAAGTTGGTAAAACTATATTTTCGCAAACCCAATACCAAATAGTAATTTCTTGAACATGTTCAAAAACAAATACATTCAAAAGAATAAAATACATATATGCAAAAGCCCATACAGAAATACACACACGTATTCGATCGACCAAGGGAATTCATTCATCGAGTATTACTATAAAAGAGTAGATGTCGATTTGCGTCATGTTCCCCCAGTCCAAACCATAAGACCTAAAATTCTGGAAAAAATTGGGTCTGAATCGTGTGTTAGAGGAGGTGTGCACTAAGAAAGGATTTTTTAAAATTCGGCTCCTAAGGACTCCCAGGACTCTCGAAAAATGCAAAATTGGTTGATTAAAACATCAACCATTCCCACAGTTTTTAACCAAAAAAGTTGATTTTTTTTTTAAGCTTTCTTTGTGGAAATCTTTGAAAGCCCAGAAGATGAGCCCCCACCGACTTCCGGTTGGGGCACTTAATTAATTTTTCCGCACCGATTATGCGATCGCATCCGTTTTTGTTTTAAAGTGCGGAGCTATGCCATACAATTAGTAAGGTATTTTTTTTTTCGATTTTTGGACCCACGGTTGATTTTATATGATCCTTTTTGTTTGCGCGGGTTGCGGGGGGCCTCTTTGGCAGCACGTTGTTTTTGTTTTTCGCAGCACTCACGAACGTCAGCAAAAGCAGAGCGAGAGAGCAGTGAGCAGAGAGAGAGTCATTTGAAGCGAAAGAGACGCCGCCAATGTTTTGTTTCTGGCTTAGAAACACCTGATAAAATTTTTCTATTTGGATACCAGAACGGATTATCTAATGGATGCAATTCTAAGTCAAAGTGTGTAGCCAACCCATTAAATTCATAAGGAATTTTGGTTTTGATTTTAAAAACATTTTGGATTGGCTTTCAAGGGGAGAGCAGGGAAAAACTTTCAGTCGTCACATTTGCATGTGAGAAACGCAATGACACACACACACATCGACAAATTGGCATGTACATACATAAGTATGTAATGATTAAATTAGGACAAAATAACGGATCACCCAATGCAGCCATTCTAAATCAAATATTTTGCAAAAATTTAAATTATGTTAAAGACGAGAGCGCACGACGAAAATTGCTGGCAAATTTCGTCTCCAAAATTACACCTACTGTTTTCACCCAAAAGAGTTGGAGCTTTAGGTGCTTTTTTTAATTTTCCTCATTTCCCGAAATATTTAACTCCAGCTGTTGATCCCCAGCCGACATTGGGGCACTTCTTTTTTTGTTTACCTACCGATCCTGCGAGCGGATCCGTTTTTCGCTTAAAGCATTTTGGCCGTAGCCTTTCATAGGTATTTGTGTGTTATCTCTATATATAAAGCTATCACTAAGAAAACTAGGAATCAACGCACAGCCAAATCCATTGATTAACAATATTAAAATGCACTTTTATTACATTCTTATAACTTTAAACTGATTTGCTAAGATTTATTGGGGCTCCCCAAGTGGCCCCAATCGCTTCCAATTGGAAAAAACGTAAATGTTCCTTTCAAAAATTCTGGACGCTAAACCGTTTAACCAATCGAATCCGTGTTTTCGCCCAAAAATACTTTAAAACATTATACATGTTTAAAAAATTTGACCGCTTAGATTTAAGGCTTTTTACTATTTTTAACAGCCCTTCTAAAATTACAATTTGGCCAAAAATCTCTTCAAACGTCGAAAAATGGTACTTCTAAACTGAATATCGAAAATTCCTTCGGTAAAGTTTTTCCTTAAACCTTAACGATTCATTTGATGGTTTTACCAAAGCTCTAGCTATCTTTTAAACAGAGAAACTAAGCAAAAAGTCGACCTATTATCGAATTCAAGTGTCTCCATAATGCTGCCTGCATATTGGTATCTCTCTCTGCATTTTCATACAAATTGTCAACAAATGATTCCGTCTCCCTCCCTCTCCCTCTGCCTTGCATTTCCCTGCGCTTCGTTAAAAATATAAACTTAGCTTTAATACGGTTTTAATTTCTGTAGACTTTAGTTGATAGTTATTGGTGACCCACCCCCCACCAAAGTGCCCCAATCTCATTCAATTAGAAAATGAAATCCTGTACGCTAAACCGTTAAACCAACCGATACCGTCTTTTCGCTAAAAAATACTTAAAAGCATAATAAAGGTTTAAAAAATATGACGACTTTAATTTTAAACTTTTTACTATTTTTAATACCCGATTAAAAAGTAGCCGTCCTATCCAGCGTACGCTTGCAACTATATATCTCCATCTCTTTTCCACCCCCTGACTCTGCTTTATGATTGTCATTTTTTTCTTCGAAATACCATTACAAAAAATAATTAAAGTTGGTAAAACTATATTTTCGCAAACCCAATACCAAATAGTAATTTCTTGAACATGTTCAAAAACAAATACATTCAAAAGAATAAAATACATATATGCAAAAGCCCATACAGAAATACACACACGTATTCGATCGACCAAGGGAATTCATTCATCTCTATATATAAAGCTATCACTAAGAAAACTAGGAATCAACGCACAGCCAAATCCATTGATTAACAATATTAAAATGCACTTTTATTACATTCTTATAACTTTAAACTGATTTGCTAAGATTTATTGGGGCTCCCCAAGTGGCCCCAATCGCTTCCAATTGGAAAAAAACGTAAATGTTCCTTTCAAAAATTCTGTACGCTAAACCGTTTAACCAATCGAATCCGTGTTTTCGCCCAAAAATACTTTAAAACATTATACATGTTTAAAAAATTTGACCGCTTAGATTTAAGGCTTTTTACTATTTTTAACAGCCCTTCTAAAATTACAATTTGGCCAAAAATCTCTTCAAACGTCGAAAAATGGTACTTCTAAACTGAATATCGAAAATTCCTTCGGTAAAGTTTTTCCTTAAACCTTAACGATTCATTTGATGGTTTTACCAAAGCTCTAGCTATCTTTTAAACAGAGAAACTAAGCAAAAAGTCGACCTATTATCGAATTCAAGTGTCTCCATAATGCTGCCTGCATATTGCTATCTCTCTCTGCATTTTCATACAAATTGTCAACAAATAATTCCGTCTCCCTCCCTCTCCCTATGCCTAGCATTTCCCTGCGCTTCGTTAAAAATATAAACTTAGCTTTAATACGGTTTTAATTTCTGTAGACTTTAGTTGATAGTTATTGGTGACCCACCCCCCACCAAAGTGCCCCAATCTCATTCAATTAGAAAATGAAATCCTGTACGCTAAACCGTTAAACCAACCGATACCGTCTTTTCGCTAAAAAATACTTAAAAGCATAATAAAGGTTTAAAAAATATGACGACTTTAATTTTAAACTTTTTACTATTTTTAATACCCGATTAAAAAGTAGCCGTCCTATCCAGCGTACGCTTGCAACTATATATCTCCATCTCTTTTCCACCCCCTGACTCTGCTTTATGATTGTCATTTTTTTCTTCGAAATACCATTACAAAAAATAATTAAAGTTGGTAAAACTATATTTTCGCAAACCCAATACCAAATAGTAATTTCTTGAACATGTTCAAAAACAAATACATTCAAAAGAATAAAATACATATATGCAAAAGCCCATACAGAAATACACACACGTATTCGATCGACCAAGGGAATTCATTCATCTCTATATATAAAGCTATCACTAAGAAAACTAGGAAACAACGCACAGCCAAATCCATTGATTTACAATATTAAAATGCACTTTTATTACATTCTTATAACTTTAAACTGATTTGCTAAGATTTATTGGGGCTCCCCAAGTGGCCCCAATCGCTTCCAATTGGAAAAAACGTAAATGCTCCTTTCAAAAATTCTGGACGCTAAACCGTTTAACCAATCGAATCCGTGTTTTCGCAAAAAAATACTTTAAAACATTATACATGTTTAAAAAATTTGACCGCTTAGATTTAAGGCTTTTTACTATTTTTAACAGCCCTTCTAAAATTACAATTTGGCCAAAAATCTCTTCAAACGTCGAAAAATGGTACTTCTAAACTGAATATCGAAAATTCCTTTGGTAAAGTTTTTCCTTAAACCTTAACGATTCATTTGATGGTTTTACCAAAGCTCTAGCTATCTTTTAAACAGAGAAACTAAGCAAAAAGTCGACCTATTATCGAATTCAAGTGTCTCCGTAATGCTGCCTGCATATTGCTATCTCTCTCTGCATTTTCATACAAATTGTCAACAAATGATTCCGTCTCCCTCCCTCTCCCTCTGCCTTGCATTTCCCTGCGCTTCATCTTTTCTATCTCTATATATAAAGCTATCACTAAGAAAACTAGGAAACAACGCACAGCCAAATCCATTGATTAACAATATTAAAAGGCACTTTTATTACATTCTTATAACTTTAAACTGATTTGCTAAGATTTATTGGGGCTCCCCAAGTGGCCCCAATCGCTTCCAATTGGAAAAAACGTAAATGTTCCTTTCAAAAATTCTGGACGCTAAACCGTTTAACCAATCGAATCCGTGTTTTCGCCCAAAAATACTTTAAAACATTATACATGTTTGAAAAATTTGACCGCTTAGATTTAAGGCTTTTTACTATTTTTAACAGCCCTTCTAAAATTACAATTTCGCCAAAAATCTCTTCAAACGTCGAAAAATGGTACTTCTAAACTGAATATCGAAAATTCCTTCGGTAAAGTTTTTCCTTAAACCTTAACGATTCATTTGATGGTTTTACCAAAGCTCTAGCTATCTTTTAAACAGAGAAACTAAGCAAAAAGTCGACCTATTATCGAATTCAAGTGTCTCCATAATGCTGCCTGCATATTGCTATCTCTCTCTGCATTTTCATACAAATTGTCAACAACTGATTCCGTCTCCCTCCCTCTCCCTCTGCCTTGCATTTCCCTGCGCTTCGTTAAAAATATAAACTTAGCTTTAATACGGTTTTAATTTCTGTAGACTTTAGTTGATAGTTATTGGTGACCCACCCCCCACCAAAGTGCCCCAATCTCATTCAATTAGAAAATGAAATCCTGTACGCTAAACCGTTAAACCAACCGATACCGTCTTTTCGCTAAAAAATACTTAAAAGCATAATAAAGGTTTAAAAAATATGACGACTTTAATTTTAAACTTTTTACTATTTTTAATACCCGATTAAAAAGTAGCCGTCCTATCCAGCGTACGCTTGCAACTATATATCTCCATCTCTTTTCCACCCCCTGACTCTGCTTTATGATTGTCATTTTTTTCTTCGAAATACCATTACAAAAAATAATTAAAGTTGGTAAAACTATATTTTCGCAAACCCAATACCAAATAGTAATTTCTTGAACATGTTCAAAAACAAATACATTCAAAAGAATAAAATACATATATGCAAAAGCCCATACAGAAATACACACACGTATTCGATCGACCAAGGGAATTCATTCATCGAGTATTACTATAAAAGAGTAGATGTCGATTTGCGTCATGTTCCCCCAGTCCAAACCATAAGACCTAAAATTCTGGAAAAAATTGGGTCTGAATCGTGTGTTAGAGGAGGTGTGCACTAAGAAAGGATTTTTTAAAATTCGGCTCCTAAGGACTCCCAGGACTCTCGAAAAATGCAAAATTGGTTGATTAAAACATCAACCATTCCCACAGTTTTTAACCAAAAAAGTTGATTTTTTTTTTAAGCTTTCTTTGTGGAAATCTTTGAAAGCCCAGAAGATGAGCCCCCACCGACTTCCGGTTGGGGCACTTAATTAATTTTTCCGCACCGATTATGCGATCGCATCCGTTTTTGTTTTAAAGTGCGGAGCTATGCCATACAATTAGTAAGGTATTTTTTTTTTCGATTTTTGGACCCACGGTTGATTTTATATGATCCTTTTTGTTTGCGCGGGTTGCGGGGGGCCTCTTTGGCAGCACGTTGTTTTTGTTTTTCGCAGCACTCACGAACGTCAGCAAAAGCAGAGCGAGAGAGCAGTGAGCAGAGAGAGAGTCATTTGAAGCGAAAGAGACGCCGCCAATGTTTTGTTTCTGGCTTAGAAACACCTGATAAAATTTTTCTATTTGGATACCAGAACGGATTATCTAATGGATGCAATTCTAAGTCAAAGTGTGTAGCCAACCCATTAAATTCATAAGGAATTTTGGTTTTGATTTTAAAAACATTTTGGATTGGCTTTCAAGGGGAGAGCAGGGAAAAACTTTCAGTCGTCACATTTGCATGTGAGAAACGCAATGACACACACACACATCGACAAATTGGCATGTACATACATAAGTATGTAATGATTAAATTAGGACAAAATAACGGATCACCCAATGCAGCCATTCTAAATCAAATATTTTGCAAAAATTTAAATTATGTTAAAGACGAGAGCGCACGACGAAAATTGCTGGCAAATTTCGTCTCCAAAATTACACCTACTGTTTTCACCCAAAAGAGTTGGAGCTTTAGGTGCTTTTTTTAATTTTCCTCATTTCCCGAAATATTTAACTCCAGCTGTTGATCCCCAGCCGACATTGGGGCACTTCTTTTTTTGTTTACCTACCGATCCTGCGAGCGGATCCGTTTTTCGCTTAAAGCATTTTGGCCGTAGCCTTTCATAGGTATTTGTGTGTTATTTCTTATATATTCTTTTTTTATGTTTTAAAGGTTTTTGGGGGTTATATCTGTTCAAAATAAACGGTAAAAAAGAGTAAAAGTTTTTCTCTGCATTCGCTTAGCTAACCAAATCTATAAAATTAAGTTGCGATTAAGGAGGTATTGGATAGATTAGGGTAAATGAACTGTAAGGGAAGGGTGAAGGTGAGAAAGATAAAGTTCGTTTGGACTTTAGTGAGGATAAGGTCAAGGTGACAAACAAGTTTTACTAAGAAAAAGTGAAGTTAAAGTAAGTAAGTAGAAACACCTCATTGCTCTATTTCAAAGCAATATAATATGACTGCAGTGTTTAAAGATTGTAAGTTTATTGTTTGGGATGAGTGCACCATGTCACATAAAGGTGGGCTTGAAGCCATAAATAGAACCCTGCAAGATATTAATGAGAATACTATGTTGATGGGTGGTATTACAGTCCTGCTAGCTGGAGACTTTCGCCAAACCCTTCCTGTTGTGCTACGAGGTGCAAGAGCTGACGAAATAAAGGCCTGTTTAAAATCTTAATTTTTATGGCCACAGATAAAAAAACTAGCGCTCACGAAAAATATGCGAGTGCACTTAAAAGGAGACAGTTCTGCAGGAATTTTTGCCGAAACTCTTTTAAAAATTGGGAATGGCGTCCATCCAACAGTTGATGGAAAAATAGTTATAACATCACGCTTAGGAAATGTAGTCAAAAACGTTCAAGATCTTACATCCAAAATATTTCCTGACATTTCTAACATATCAAGTAAAAGCTTAGATTGGCTATCTGAGCGCGCCATTTTGACAACGAAAAATGAAAGAGCAACCACTATTAATAATTTATTGCTAAACTCATTTGATGGTTTAGAATGATGGTCTGCTATAAATCGGTCGACTCTGTTCCTGATGCTGATAATGCTGTTCATTACCCTGTTGAATTTTTAAATTCTTTGAATCCTCCAGGAATTCCTCAGCATAATCTGTCTCTTAGGATTGTAGCACCCGTAATGTTATTGACAAATTTAAGTCCCCTAAAGTTATGCAATGGGACACGATTGCAGATAAAAGGTCTTCATAAGAATATAATCGAAGCAACAGTATTTACGGGATGCGCGAAGGGGAAAACAGTGTTTATACCCAGGATCCCATTAATACCATCCAGTCTGCCGTTTCAGTTTAAAAGGCTACAATTCCCTCTAAAAGTTTGCTTTGCAATAACTATAAATAAATCGCAGGGGCAGACTTTGAAGCTGGCTGGACTAGATCTTAGAGAAGATTGCTTCTCTCATGGACAATTTTATGTCGCATGCTCTAGAGTTAGCTCTGCCAGTAGCCTTATTATTCTCGCTCCTGAAGGATCTTCTAAAAATGTTGTTTACACAGAGGTTTTAAAGTAATCTACTCAAAACTAATTTTAAGCGAACGAAGTCGCGCCGGGTACAGCTAGTTTCTTATATATTCTTTTTTTATGTTTTAAAGGTTTTTGGGGGTTATATCTGTTCAAAATAAACGGTAAAAAAGAGTAAAAGTTTTTCTCTGCATTCGCTTAGCTAACCAAATCTATAAAATTAAGTTGCGATTAAGGAGGTATTGGATAGATTAGGGTAAATGAACTGTAAGGGAAGGGTGAAGGTGAGAAAGATAAAGTTCGTTTGGACTTTAGTGAGGATAAGGTCAAGGTGACAAACAAGTTTTACTAAGAAAAAGTGAAGTTAAAGTAAGTAAGTAGAAACACCTCATTGCTCTATTTCAAAGCAATATAATATGACTGCAGTGTTTAAAGATTGTAAGTTTATTGTTTGGGATGAGTGCACCATGTCACATAAAGGTGGGCTTGAAGCCATAAATAGAACCCTGCAAGATATTAATGAGAATACTATGTTGATGGGTGGTATTACAGTCCTGCTAGCTGGAGACTTTCGCCAAACCCTTCCTGTTGTGCTACGAGGTGCAAGAGCTGACGAAATAAAGGCCTGTTTAAAATCTTAATTTTTATGGCCACAGATAAAAAAACTAGCGCTCACGAAAAATATGCGAGTGCACTTAAAAGGAGACAGTTCTGCAGGAATTTTTGCCGAAACTCTTTTAAAAATTGGGAATGGCGTCCATCCAACAGTTGATGGAAAAATAGTTATAACATCACGCTTAGGAAATGTAGTCAAAAACGTTCAAGATCTTACATCCAAAATATTTCCTGACATTTCTAACATATCAAGTAAAAGCTTAGATTGGCTATCTGAGCGCGCCATTTTGACAACGAAAAATGAAAGAGCAACCACTATTAATAATTTATTGCTAAACTCATTTGATGGTTTAGAATGATGGTCTGCTATAAATCGGTCGACTCTGTTCCTGATGCTGATAATGCTGTTCATTACCCTGTTGAATTTTTAAATTCTTTGAATCCTCCAGGAATTCCTCAGCATAATCTGTCTCTTAGGATTGTAGCACCCGTAATGTTATTGACAAATTTAAGTCCCCTAAAGTTATGCAATGGGACACGATTGCAGATAAAAGGTCTTCATAAGAATATAATCGAAGCAACAGTATTTACGGGATGCGCGAAGGGGAAAACAGTGTTTATACCCAGGATCCCATTAATACCATCCAGTCTGCCGTTTCAGTTTAAAAGGCTACAATTCCCTCTAAAAGTTTGCTTTGCAATAACTATAAATAAATCGCAGGGGCAGACTTTGAAGCTGGCTGGACTAGATCTTAGAGAAGATTGCTTCTCTCATGGACAATTTTATGTCGCATGCTCTAGAGTTAGCTCTGCCAGTAGCCTTATTATTCTCGCTCCTGAAGGATCTTCTAAAAATGTTGTTTACACAGAGGTTTTAAAGTAATCTACTCAAAACTAATTTTAAGCGAACGAAGTCGCGCCGGGTACAGCTAGTCTCTATATATAAAGCTATCACTAAGAAAACTAGGAATCAACGCACAGCCAAATCCATTGATTAACAATATTAAAATGCACTTTTATTACATTCTTATAACTTTAAACTGATTTGCTAAGATTTATTGGGGCTCCCCAAGTGGCCCCAATCGCTTCCAATTGGAAAAAACGTAAATGTTCCTTTCAAAAATTCTGTACGCTAAACCGTTTAACCAATCGAATCCGTGTTTTCGCACAAAAATACTTTAAAACATTATACATGTTTAAAAAATTTGACCGCTTAGATTTAAGGCTTTTTACTATTTTTAACAGCCCTTCTAAAATTACAATTTGGCCAAAAATCTCTTCAAACGTCGAAAAATGGTACTTCTAAACTGAATATCGAAAATTCCTTCGGTAAAGTTTTTCCTTAAACCTTAACGATTCATTTGATGGTTTTACCAAAGCTCTAGCTATCTTTTAAACAGAGAAACTAAGCAAAAAGTCGACCTATTATCGAATTCAAGTGTCTCCATAATGCTGCCTGCATATTGCTATCTCTCTCTGCATTTTCATACAAATTGTCAACAAATAATTCCGTCTCCCTCCCTCTCCCTATGCCTAGCATTTCCCTGCGCTTCGTTAAAAATATAAACTTAGCTTTAATACGGTTTTAATTTCTGTAGACTTTAGTTGATAGTTATTGGTGACCCACCCCCCACCAAAGTGCCCCAATCTCATTCAATTAGAAAATGAAATCCTGTACGCTAAACCGTTAAACCAACCGATACCGTCTTTTCGCTAAAAAATACTTAAAAGCATAATAAAGGTTTAAAAAATATGACGACTTTAATTTTAAACTTTTTACTATTTTTAATACCCGATTAAAAAGTAGCCGTCCTATCCAGCGTACGCTTGCAACTATATATCTCCATCTCTTTTCCACCCCCTGACTCTGCTTTATGATTGTCATTTTTTTCTTCGAAATACCATTACAAAAAATAATTAAAGTTGGTAAAACTATATTTTCGCAAACCCAATACCAAATAGTAATTTCTTGAACATGTTCAAAAACAAATACATTCAAAAGAATAAAATACATATATGCAAAAGCCCATACAGAAATACACACACGTATTCGATCGACCAAGGGAATTCATTCATCTCTATATATAAAGCTATCACTAAGAAAACTAGGAATCAACGCACAGCCAAATCCATTGATTAACAATATTAAAATGCACTTTTATTACATTCTTATAACTTTAAACTGATTTGCTAAGATTTATTGGGGCTCCCCAAGTGGCCCCAATCGCTTCCAATTGGAAAAAACGTAAATGTTCCTTTCAAAAATTCTGTACGCTAAACCGTTTAACCAATCGAATCCGTGTTTTCGCCCAAAAATACTTTAAATCATTATACATGTTTAAAAAATTTGACCGCTTAGATTTAAGGCTTTTTACTATTTTTAACAGCCCTTCTAAAATTACAATTTGGCCAAAAATCTCTTCAAACGTCGAAAAATGGTACTTCTAAACTGAATATCGAAAATTCCTTCGGTAAAGTTTTTCCTTAAACCTTAACGATTCATTTGATGGTTTTACCAAAGCTCTAGCTATCTTTTAAACAGAGAAACTAAGCAAAAAGTCGACCTATTATCGAATTCAAGTGTCTCCGTAATGCTGCCTGCATATTGCTATCTCTCTCTGCATTTTCATACAAATTGTCAACAAATGATTCCGTCTCCCTCCCTCTCCCTCTGCCTTGCATTTCCCTGCGCTTCATCTCTATATATAAAGCTACTAGCTGTACCCGGCGCGACTTCGTTCGCTTAAAATTAGTTTTGAGTAGATTACTTTAAAACCTCTGTGTAAACAACATTTTTAGAAGATCCTTCAGGAGCGAGAATAATAAGGCTACTGGCAGAGCTAACTCTAGAGCATGCGACATAAAATTGTCCATGAGAGAAGCAATCTTCTCTAAGATCTAGTCCAGCCAGCTTCAAAGTCTGCCCCTGCGATTTATTTATAGTTATTGCAAAGCAAACTTTTAGAGGGAATTGTAGCCTTTTAAACTGAAACGGCAGACTGGATGGTATTAATGGGATCCTGGGTATAAACACTGTTTTCCCCTTCGCGCATCCCGTAAATACTGTTGCTTCGATTATATTCTTATGAAGACCTTTTATCTGCAATCGTGTCCCATTGCATAACTTTAGGGGACTTAAATTTGTCAATAACATTACGGGTGCTACAATCCTAAGAGACAGATTATGCTGAGGAATTCCTGGAGGATTCAAAGAATTTAAAAATTCAACAGGGTAATGAACAGCATTATCAGCATCAGGAACAGAGTCGACCGATTTATAGCAGACCATCATTCTAAACCATCAAATGAGTTTAGCAATAAATTATTAATAGTGGTTGCTCTTTCATTTTTCGTTGTCAAAATGGCGCGCTCAGATAGCCAATCTAAGCTTTTACTTGATATGTTAGAAATGTCAGGAAATATTTTGGATGTAAGATCTTGAACGTTTTTGACTACATTTCCTAAGCGTGATGTTATAACTATTTTTCCATCAACTGTTGGATGGACGCCATTCCCAATTTTTAAAAGAGTTTCGGCAAAAATTCCTGCAGAACTGTCTCCTTTTAAGTGCACTCGCATATTTTTCGTGAGCGCTAGTTTTTTTATCTGTGGCCATAAAAATTAAGATTTTAAACAGGCCTTTATTTCGTCAGCTCTTGCACCTCGTAGCACAACAGGAAGGGTTTGGCGAAAGTCTCCAGCTAGCAGGACTGTAATACCACCCATCAACATAGTATTCTCATTAATATCTTGCAGGGTTCTATTTATGGCTTCAAGCCCACCTTTATGTGACATGGTGCACTCATCCCAAACAATAAACTTACAATCTTTAAACACTGCAGTCATATTATATTGCTTTGAAATAGAGCAATGAGGTGTTTCTACTTACTTACTTTAACTTCACTTTTTCTTAGTAAAACTTGTTTGTCACCTTGACCTTATCCTCACTAAAGTCCAAACGAACTTTATCTTTCTCACCTTCACCCTTCCCTTACAGTTCATTTACCCTAATCTATCCAATACCTCCTTAATCGCAACTTAATTTTATAGATTTGGTTAGCTAAGCGAATGCAGAGAAAAACTTTTACTCTTTTTTACCGTTTATTTTGAACAGATATAACCCCCAAAAACCTTTAAAACATAAAAAAAGAATATAT
The DNA here is from genome assembly GCF_030179915.1 of Drosophila takahashii. Classification (NCBI taxonomy): domain Eukaryota; kingdom Metazoa; phylum Arthropoda; class Insecta; order Diptera; family Drosophilidae; genus Drosophila; species Drosophila takahashii. Next base: position 17,841 of record NW_027221645.1, read on the forward strand.
AAGAAATAACACACAAATACCTATGAAAGGCTACGGCCAAAATGCTTTAAGCGAAAAACGGATCCGCTCGCAGGATCGGTAGGTAAACAAAAAAAGAAGTGCCCCAATGTCGGCTGGGGATCAACAGCTGGAGTTAAATATTTCGGGAAATGAGGAAAATTAAAAAAAGCACCTAAAGCTCCAACTCTTTTGGGTGAAAACAGTAGGTGTAATTTTGGAGACGAAATTTGCCAGCAATTTTCGTCGTGCGCTCTCGTCTTTAACATAATTTAAATTTTTGCAAAATATTTGATTTAGAATGGCTGCATTGGGTGATCCGTTATTTTGTCCTAATTTAATCATTACATACTTATGTATGTACATGCCAATTTGTCGATGTGTGTGTGTGTCATTGCGTTTCTCACATGCAAATGTGACGACTGAAAGTTTTTCCCTGCTCTCCCCTTGAAAGCCAATCCAAAATGTTTTTAAAATCAAAACCAAAATTCCTTATGAATTTAATGGGTTGGCTACACACTTTGACTTAGAATTGCATCCATTAGATAATCCGTTCTGGTATCCAAATAGAAAAATTTTATCAGGTGTTTCTAAGCCAGAAACAAAACATTGGCGGCGTCTCTTTCGCTTCAAATGACTCTCTCTCTGCTCACTGCTCTCTCGCTCTGCTTTTGCTGACGTTCGTGAGTGCTGCGAAAAACAAAAACAACGTGCTGCCAAAGAGGCCCCCCGCAACCCGCGCAAACAAAAAGGATCATATAAAATCAACCGTGGGTCCAAAAATCGAAAAAAAAAATACCTTACTAATTGTATGGCATAGCTCCGCACTTTAAAACAAAAACGGATGCGATCGCATAATCGGTGCGGAAAAATTAATTAAGTGCCCCAACCGGAAGTCGGTGGGGGCTCATCTTCTGGGCTTTCAAAGATTTCCACAAAGAAAGCTTAAAAAAAAAATCAACTTTTTTGGTTAAAAACTGTGGGAATGGTTGATGTTTTAATCAACCAATTTTGCATTTTTCGAGAGTCCTGGGAGTCCTTAGGAGCCGAATTTTAAAAAATCCTTTCTTAGTGCACACCTCCTCTAACACACGATTCAGACCCAATTTTTTCCAGAATTTTAGGTCTTATGGTTTGGACTGGGGGAACATGACGCAAATCGACATCTACTCTTTTATAGTAATACTCGATAATACTCGATAATAAAATAGCCCTCTTCTAATTGCCTGCTTCTTACTCCCAAAAATCGAATTGTGGCAAGGGAGAGCAAGTGTATTTTTTGCATACGCCTCTTCTAATACTTGCGATATTAATTTGTTAAATCGTCGATGAAAATATATATAGTATCTTTTTAATATATATATTAAATTCAGATTGTTTAAACAAATATAATAAATGAATGTGATCCAAGTAAAAGTGGTGAACTTGTATATTTTTTTATCAGTTACAATGTTATCAATGCAATTTTAATTTGCGCACAAATATGTATACGAACTAACTTATTATTTTCCGATTCCACATTTGATTGATAATTATTAAAATTAAACTCGTCAAATTTACCATTGGCTGAAAGGAAATGAATAATTTTATTTGTATTTGAGCACATTATCGACTTTCAAGTAGAAACATAAGCACACAATTTGTGTATGTATTGTATTGTACATGTATTGTACAACTCAAACCATATCCAAATATACATACGTATTTGGGCTAAAGTTGGAATCTTAAGATATTTAACTTGGAAACATTTTGGCTTTGTTTACAGAATTTGTAGTAATTTATTATCTTCTTCCATGGTGGAAATTAAATAAGGCTCTTACTTCTGCTACAAAATGAAAAATACTTTTTTTTAAATAAAACCTAAGCATTTTATCCACAGGACTGACTATTGATCGAAAATCATATTGATCGGAACAGCAGTTAAAGTTTTTAAAATTCAAAACAAATTTTAACTAAAATTGCCCTTTTTCCCTTCCCCTTCCCCACAGCAATACCACACCCCATCGACAGTTTATTTTGCTGCTGCTCTCTCGGCCGTCGCTCTCTTGCCATCCGCTCTCTGGGTTTCGCTCTCTCGGCGGGCTCCCACGAAATGCAACGCAATAACTTAGGAAATCTAAATAAATTCGGTAAAAATACTTTAAAAAAAATGTTAAAAATTTAAAAAATTAAACTTAAGCATTTGGGCCATGGAATAACCATTTACCAAAAAATCATCTCGATCGGAGCAGCGGTTTAGATTTTTTAAATCGAAAAGTTAATTTTAAATGTAGCCCCCAAATTATGGGGGATATCGAAATTTCTTTTAGATTTCTAATTAGGCCCTTTCAAGACCTAAAATTCTGCAAAATCAAAATTTCGAAATTCCAACCACTTTAGAAGCTAAGCTTAAGTAAATCTAATGATTTTTTGCTCTAAATATGGATATTGGAGCTGTTTGGGGCCACTGGGGGGACATGTCGGACCTTAGTGGGCGCTTACGCCCCCAATGGAATACTGTGAAAAAATTTGGCTGCTCTAGCTCTTATGGTTTAGGCTGTGGTCGTATCCCCCTAAAAATCGGTCTTTCATTTTATAATCTTTAGAGATCACTAAGAAAACTAGGAATCAACGCACAGCCAAATCCATTGATTAACAATATTAAAATGCACTTTTATTACATTCTTATAACTTTAAACTGATTTGCTAAGATTTATTGGGGCTCCCCAAGTGGACCCAATCGCTTCCAATTGGAAAAAACGTAAATGTTCCTTTCAAAAATTCTGGACGCTAAACCGTTTAACCAATCAAATCCGTGTTTTCGCCCAAAAATACTTTAAAACATTATACATGTTTAAAAAATTTGACCGCTTAGATTTAAGGCTTTTTACTATTTTTAACAGCCCTTCTAAAATTACAATTTGGCCAAAAATCTCTTCAAACGTCGAAAAATGGTACTTCTAAACTGAATATCGAAAATTCCTTCGGTAAAGTTTTTCCTTAAACCTTAACGATTCATTTGATGGTTTTACCAAAGCTCTAGCTATCTTTTAATCAGAGAAACTAAGCAAAAAGTCGACCTATTATCGAATTCAAGTGTCTCCGTAATGCTGCCTGCATATTGCTATCTCTCTCTGCATTTTCATACAAATTGTCAACAAATGATTCCGTCTCCCTCCCTCTCCCTCTGCCTTGCATTTCCCTGCGCTTCATCTCTATATATAAAGCTATCACTAAGAAAACTAGGAATCAACGCACAGCCAAATCCATTGATTAACAATATTAAAATGCACTTTTATTACATTCTTATAACTTTAAACTGATTTGCTAAGATTTATTGGGGCTCCCCAAGTGGACCCAATCGCTTCCAATTGGAAAAAACGTAAATGTTCCTTTCAAAAATTCTGGACGCTAAACCGTTTAACCAATCAAATCCGTGTTTTCGCCCAAAAATACTTTAAAACATTATACATGTTTAAAAAATTTGACCGCTTAGATTTAAGGCTTTTTACTATTTTTAACAGCCCTTCTAAAATTACAATTTGGCCAAAAATCTCTTCAAACGTCGAAAAATGGTACTTCTAAACTGAATATCGAAAATTCCTTTGGTAAAGTTTTTCCTTAAACCTTAACGATTCATTTGATGGTTTTACCAAAGCTCTAGCTATCTTTTAAACAGAGAAACTAAGCAAAAAGTCGACCTATTACACAGGTACACAGCCAAAAATTTCCACGAACCATTTCAAGTTTTCCATGATATTTGGGTGCTCCTGAGTAAAAGTCCCATACAAAATTATTTTCCATCACCTACAGGTTCCGCGGTATAGCTAAGAATACAAAAAACCGATGTTTGCCGACATTTTGAATTACGTGGCCTATATAATTGGACTAACCTTTATTATTATCGGTAGGACCTACTCTCAATACATCACGGCATTCCTAAAAAATAGTCCCCATTGTGAACCATTGCCCATGTCTTTGGAATTCGACGCCAAAGTTGAAAATCCCAAAATTGTAGAGATTTTTCTGATGGAAAAACAATTCTGAGGATTATATCTTGAATGGAAGTAATTTTAACTTTTCATTGTATCTATTGTTCATTGTATGCTTTAATTTCGGTTTAAAGCGTTTTCATGAGGACATTTTATTGGATTTCTTATACTAATAAAACCGTTTTTTTTATTTCATTATCTACTCCTAAATGTTGTCAAATTTTAAAAAAGTCAAGGCATCCTACAGAATGGGAGTAAACATTTACATTTCTCTATGTATATTCAGTGAACGTATTTTAGTTTCTTAGTTCTAGAGGTTTCCATGAATTATTCTAAATTTGACAACATTTAGGAGTAGATAATGAAATAAAAAAATCGGTTTTATTAGTATAAGAAATCCAATAAAATGTCCTCATGAAAACGCTTTAAACCGAAATTAAAGCATACAATGAACAATAGATACAATGAATAGTTAAAATTACTTCCATTCAAGATTTAATCCTCAGAATTGTTTTTCCATCAGAAAAATCTCTACAATTTTGGGATTTTCAACTTTGGCGTCGAATTCCAAAGACATGGGCAATGGTTCACAATGGGGACTATTTTTTAGGAATGCCGTGATGTATTGAGAGTAGGTCCTACCGATAATAATAAAGGTTAGTCCAATTATATAGGCCACGTAATTCAAAATGTCGGCAAACATCGGTTTTTTGTATTCTTAGCTATACCGCGGAACCTGTAGGTGATGGAAAACAATTTTGTATGGGACT
>NW_027221646.1:0-1000 GCF_030179915.1 Drosophila takahashii
AAAAAACGCGCCGTATCCTCTACCTCCGGGTGGTGTGGAAATGAGGGTTAATAAAAGTTTCATCCAAAACTACAAATAAATTTAAACTAACTTCTAAAATGCAAAATTATATAATTCTACTGCAAACTATTTCACATGAAAAGTAGCTTCAGATATTTGGGTTATCCGCAAGCGAAGCTGCGGGCACCCTGCTAGTCTCTATATATAAAGCTATCACTAAGAAAACTAGGAATCAACGCACAGCCAAATCCATTGATTAACAATATTAAAATGCACTTTTATTACATTCTTATAACTTTAAACTGATTTCCTAAGATTTATTGGGGCTCCCCAAGTGGCCCCAATCGCTTCCAATTGGAAAAAACGTAAATGTTCCTTTCAAAAATTCTGGACGCTAAACCGTTTAACCAATCGAATCCGTGTTTTCGCCCAAAAATACTTTAAAACATTATACATGTTTAAAAAATTTGACCGCTTAGATTTAAGGCTTTTTACTATTTTTAACAGCCCTTCTAAAATTACAATTTGGCCAAAAATCTCTTCAAACGTCGAAAAATGGTACTTCTAAACTGAATATCGAAAATTCCTTCGGTAAAGTTTTTCCTTAAACCTTAACGATTCATTTGATGGTTTTACCAAAGCTCTAGCTATCTTTTAAACAGAGAAACTAAGCAAAAAGTCGACCTATTATCGAATTCAAGTGTCTCCATAATGCTGCCTGCATATTGCTATCTCTCTCTGCATTTTCATACAAATTGTCAACAAATGATTCCGTCTCCCTCCCTCTCCCTCTGCCATGCATTTCCCTGCGCTTCATCTTCTCTATATATAAAGCTATCACTAAGAAAACTAGGAATCAACGCACAGCCAAATCCATTGATTAACAATATTAAAATGCACTTTTATTACATTCTTATAACTTTAAACTGATTTGCTAAGATTTATTGGGGCTCCCCAAGTGGCCCCAATCGCTTCCAATTGGAAAAAACGCAAATGTTCC
>NW_027221647.1:0-28141 GCF_030179915.1 Drosophila takahashii
GAGTATAGGGGCGAAAGACCAATCGAACCATCTAGTAGCTGGTTCCTTCCGAAGTTTCCCTCAGGATAGCTGGTGTCATTTTAATATTATATAAAATAATCTTATCTGGGTAAAGCGAATGATTAGAGGCCTTAGGGTCGAAACGATCTTAACCTATTCTCAAACTTTAAATGGGTAAGAACCTTAAACTTTCTTGATATGAAAGTTTAAGGTTATGATATAATGTGCCCAGTGGGCCACTTTTGGTAAGCAGAACTGGCGCTGTGGGATGAACCAAAACGTAATGTTACGGTGCCCAAATTAACAACTCATGCAGATACCATGAAAGGCGTTGGTTGCTTAAAACAGCAGGACGGTGATCATGGGAAGTCGAAATCCGCTAAGGAGTGGTAACAACTCACCTGCCGAAGCAACTAGCCCTTAAAATGGATGGCGCCTAAGTTGTATACCTATACATTACCGCTAAAGTAGATGATTTATATTACTTGTGATATAAATTTTGAAACTTTAGTGAGTAGGAAGGTACAATGGTATGCGTCGAAGGGTTGGGCGTAAGCCTGCATGGAGCTGCCATTGGTACAGATCTTGGTGGTAGTAGCAAATAATCGAATGAGACCTTGGAGGACTGAAAGTGGAGAAGGGTTTCGTGTGAACAGTGGTTGATCACGAGTTAGTCGGTCCTAAGTTCAAGGCGAAAAGCCGAAAATTTTCAAGTAAAACCAAAAAACGCATATATACAAATCAAGCTAATATAATATACTTGAATAAATTTTGAACGAAAGGGAATACGGTTCCAATTCCGTAACCTGTTGAGTATCCGTTTGTTATTAAATATGGGCCTCGTGCTCATCCTGGCAACAGGAACGACCATAAAGAAGCCCGTCGAGAGATATCGGAAGAGTTTTCTTTCTGTTTTATAGCCGTACTACCATGGACAGTCTTTCGCAGAGAGATATGGTAGATGGGCTAGAAGAGCATGACATATACTGTTTGTGTCGATATTTTCTCCTCGGACCTTGAAAATTTATGGTGGGGACACGCAAACTTCTCAACAGGCCGTACCAATATCCGCAGCTGGTCTCCAAGGTGAAGAGTCTCTAGTCGATAGAATAATGTAGGTAAGGGAAGTCGGCAAATTAGATCCGTAACTTCGGGATAAGGATTGGCTCTGAAGATTGAGATAGTCGGGCTTGATTGGGAAACAATAACATGGTTTATGTGCTCGTTCTGGGGTAAATAGAGTTTCTAGCATTTATGTTAGTTACTTGTTCCCCGGATAGTTAGTTACGTAGCCAATTGTGGAACTTTCTTGCTAAAATTTTTAAGAATACTAATTGGGTCAAACCAATTAGTTCTTATTAATTATAACGATTATCAATTAACAATCAATTCAGAACTGGCACGGACTTGGGGAATCCGACTGTCTAATTAAAACAAAGCATTGTGATGGCCCTAGCGGGTTGTTGACACAATGTGATTTCTGCCCAGTGCTCTGAATGTCAAAGTGAAGAAATTCAAGTAAGCGCGGGTCAACGGCGGGAGTAACTATGACTCTCTTAAGGTAGCCAAATGCCTCGTCATCTAATTAGTGACGCGCATGAATGGATTAACGAGATTCCTACTGTCCCTATCTACTCACAGTCGATTTTGGATTGCTCGAGTGAGCAGACGTTGTGTTTTCGTGCGCTCCGTTAGTTAATTCAAAAACAACAGTCCCCGGTTAGCTACATAGCTGAAAACTAGCACCAAAATTCGTGTTTATTGCCTGTGAAAACGTTTTCGGTTTTTTTTGCATGAAAAAAACTGTGCGGTTGAGTGATATTTCGCGTTTTTCATTTTGTGAATTTTGTTTTCATATTGCCTCATTTAGGCATATTTTATTTGACAGTTGTCTGAAAGTGGTTCGAGCATTGGAATTTCAGCAAATTCAGCTGAAGGGGATACCAGATCAGAAAATAGAGTCGGGGTTCCATCCAATATGGATGTATAGCGAGTCTGGGATGTTAGCCTCAGTGAAACATGGGAGCAGCCGCAGTTCAGCCCGTGGAAGGACCGTGCGCGCGCTAGGGGAAAACGCAGTATGGGGCCGCCGAGAGATGCATCACGGGCAAAGGTTCCAGCTATTGGTGGGACAAAGGACACGCAGTGTCTTTAGATGAAGAAAATGAGCCATTATGGATGGAGATGCCGAGTGCTGCTGCGATTGCCGCAAGTTCAGCTGACCCTGTGAATGCTGCTCTGAACGCCGCTGAAAAACGCCGCTGCGACTATTGACGCCCCGGATACTGCATCCCATTGTTACCCCAGATATTCCGGTAGTCTCCATCATGGAGAAGGTAAAGATGGGAAGCGGTGCCATAGCACGAGAATTGGCGGACATCCGGACCTCGTTCGCGAAAGTATTGGTTGCCTCGACGACCAGCTCAAAACTGGCTGGAAAAATCCAGAATAATTTCAACAGGTATGAGGAGATTATCAGTGCTATGATGATTCACATTGGAGTCCTCGAGGATCGTGCAAGCAGACAACCAACGCCAACACCGGTCGTCTCGGCTGCCTCCTATGCAACTACTGCTGCAAGAGGCGCGCATCTTGTTGGCCAACCTGCTCCCCCCGTAGCCGCACCACGGAGCGTGAACATTCGCGAAACGTGGTCAGCGGTCGTTGCCGGCGGACGATCCCACCCTCTCGGGAAGGCAGATTGCGGACAAAATCCGCAAGGAGGTTGCGCCCGCCCTGGGCGTTAGGGTTCATGAGGTGCGTGAGCTGAAGAGAGGCGGTGCTATTATTCGCACGCCATCTCGAGCAGAAATGACCAAAGTTGTCGCATCTGCAAAGTTCGCTGAGGTGGGCCTTAAGGTGTCGAGGAATCCGATTATAAAACCTCGGGTGATTGTGCAAGACGTTGACACCACCATAGGACACGAGGAATTTATGCTGGAACTCAAAGAGAAAAACTTTGAGGATTGGTCGATGAAGCAGTTTCAGAAAGCGGTGGTTTTGACCACAAAGCCCTGGTCTACTGCCAACGGTGCCACAATTAACGTGACACTGGAAGTAGACGACCAGGCGCTGAGCCTTCTAGATGGTGGCAGAGTTTACATCAAGTGGTTCTCTTATCGCTGTCGGCGGCAAGTGCGCACCTACGCTTGCCATAATTGCCTGGATTCGACCACAAGATTGACAACTGCAGGTATACGAAGCAGGTCTGCCGTCAGTGCGGACAGGATGGCCACAAAGCGGTACAATGTTGTAACCCGGTGGATTGCCGTAACTGCCGGCATAAAGGGCTTCCCTCAGGACATTATATGCTCTCGGGAGGTTGCCCGATATACGGCGCGGTGATAGCAAGGGTGCAAGCTAGACATTAATATGTTCAGCTTCATCCAAGCAAAATTGTGGCAAAGGCCGTTGCGCTTTCATCGAGCTTGCCAAGCAGGTGAGAGATGCTGGCCACCTGTTCGCACTAGTCCAGGAGCCCTACGTGGACACAGCTGGAAGAATGACTGGACTCCCTGGAGGGATGAGGGTCTTCGCAGACAAGAGGAGGAAAGCCGCAATCATAGTGGATGATGCAAATGCCATCTGCATGCCCATCGAGAGCCTGACGACGGAGTACGGAGTGTGCGTGAGTGTCACGGGAAGATACGGCACTATCTTTCTGGCCTCCGCATACTGCCGGCATAGAGCTGCTCTGGAGCCCTACACCGACTACCTGGATTCGGTCCTGCTGCTGGCCAGCACGACACCGACAATCCTTGGAATAGATGCTAACGCCGTGTCCCCCATGTGGTTTAGTAAATCTCCACCCAACTCTGGAGATAGTCATCGTCGCGAACGGGGACAGCACTTGACCGAGTGGATCATTGCAAGCGGTGCCTGTGTGCTCAACACAGCCAGCCAGGTGTTCACGTTCGATAATATTCGCTCCAGTAGTGATATCGACGTGACCTTCGCCAACGACGCAGCGCGAGCATGGGCTATGTTCGAATGGAGAGTCGACTTCTGGGATCTCAGTGACCACAACATTATCACTGTTGAGGTTACTCCAGATCCCAATAGGGCCGTTGAGAGCCTAGCTCCGGTACCGCAATGGAGACTCTCCAATGTAAGTTGGCGAAGATTCGGTGAGGAGCTAAGGAGTGCAGCAAGAGGTCTCGAGGAACTGGAGGAATCGCCGTTGGACGAACGAGTGTCTGCCCTCCGCTCTACCGTACAGGACGTGTGCGACAGAGTGATGGGGCGCAGGATGCCTGCAGAAAGGAGAAAAGTAATATGGTGGAATCCTGAACTGAGTACCAAACGCCAAGAGGTTCGGAGACTGAGGCGGAGGCTGCAGGAAGCTCGTCGGAGTGGTACCGATGATGCTGTGCAACTTGTTGCTGGTCTGAGGCTTGCTTCAGCCCAGTACAAGAAGCTTATCCTGACGACAAAGGAGCAAAACTGGCGGGACTTCGTGGGACGGCACAAAGATGATCCATGGGGGCACGTCTACCGAATATGCCGAGGCCGGAAGAAGACAACCGATCTCGGATGTCTTCGGTCGAACGGCGCGCTTATCGTAAATTGGCTCGACTGCGCAAACGTGCTTCTTCGCCACTTCTTTCCAGTTGCGGAGTCGACTGCACGCGTGGACGTACACCCTGGTGCCCCGCCAATTCTCGAATCCTTCGAGGTGGCGACCTGCGTCTCCAGGCTGAAAAGTCGGAGATCTCCGGGTATGGATGGCATCACGGGTGGCATCGTCAAGGAGGTATGGCGTGCCATTCCGGAGCACCTGACGTCGCTGTACTCTCGATGCCTCTCGGAAGGATACTTCCCTGACGAGTGGAAACACCCGAGAGTGATACCGCTGGTAAAGGGGCCTGATAAGGACAGGAGCGATCCTTCGTCCTATCGTGGCATATGCCTTTTGCCAGTGTTCGGAAAGGTGCTCGAAGGACTCATGGTGAATCGACTCAAGGATGTGCTACCGGATGGCTGCAGATGGCAATTTGGATTTCGGCCTGGACGCTGCGTGGAGGATGCCTGGAGGCATGCCACAACCACAGTTGACAACACCACGTCGCAATACGTCCTTGGAATTTTTGTCGATTTCAAGGGAGCATTCGACAATGTGGAGTGGAGCGCAGTGCTCGATCGGCTTGTCGACGTCGGCTGTCGTGAGATAAGCTTGTGGAAAAGCTACTTCTCCGGCCGAAGGGCAAGCATCATCAGCAGGTATGAAGCAGCCACAGTCTCGGTTACACGGGGCTGCCCGCAAGGGTCCATTAGTGGTCCATTCATTTGGAACCTTCTGATGGATGTGCTGCTTCAGCGCCTAGAGCCACATTGTGCTGTGAGCGCGTATGCAGATGACTTGCTACTTTTCGTTGACGGGAATTCCCGTGCTGATCTGGAGCGAAAAGGCGAGCAGTTGATGAGCATCGTGGGAGCCTGGGGATCTGAAGTTGGAGTGAGCGTGTCCACCAGCAAGACGGCAATCATGTTGCTGAAAGGGAAGCTTTCGCAACGAAGGAGACCAACGGTGCGTTTTGCTGGAGCAAGCCTACCGTATGTCGAAAAATACCGGTACCTGGGCATCTTAGTCGGCGAGCGGTTGAGTTTCCTCCCGCATATCTCGGCAATTCGAGATCGGCTGACTGGAGTCGCCGCGGGGCTAGCACGGGTGCTTCGAGTCGATTGGGGACTCAGTTCCCGCGCAAAGAGGACCATATATAGGGGACTCATGATGCCATGTGCACTCTTTGGTGCCTCGGTCTGGTACAAGGCGGTGAGTAGGGGTAAATCCCTAAAACTCCTCACCTCGTGCCAGAGGACCATCCTTTTGGGATGCCTACCGGTATGCCGCACAGTGTCCACCGTGGCACTGCAGGTGCTTGCTGGTGCTCCTCCAATGGATCTTGACGCTCATCGGTCTGCTTTGAAGTTCAAACTACGGAAGGAAATCCCCTGGATACCAACGACTGGCTGCATGGACTGGATATGACCGGGATGAACTGGAAGGACAAGATGGCTCTGCTAGACGAGCGTCTGCTAAATGAGTGGCAGCTCAGATGGGATAGCGCGGATCACGGGCATGTGACTCGCGAATTCTTCCCAGAGGCAGCGTTTGTCTACAAGAGGAAAGACTTTGTCTTTACTCTAAAAGCCGGATTCTTACTGACAGGACACGGGTCGCTAAACGCATTCTTGCACGACAGGACTCTCAGCACCACGACCGCATGCTCATGTGGGGAGGTTGACGAGAGCTGGCTTCACGTGTTATGTGAATGCCGGCTGTACAATGAATTGCGTGACCTCGATGCTCTCGGAATTGTCCAGGACCAAGGAAGATGGATCGTCGCGGGAGTAGTAGAGACCCCAGAACGGATGCGTCTCCTAGAAGTTTTCGCGGATGCTGCCTTTTTAAGGCGAAGGATGGCTACGACGGATGGAAGGCGAACCACAGGCGCTGGGCTCTAGCCCAACTCACCCTGCTGTCTGGCTAGCGGCGAAGAATTCTACCACAGCTTGTCATAGCTTGTCGTAGGAGGCGACTAATATGGCATGGGTGCCCCATCCGAGCTTGTCGGAGCTTAAGGGGTGAGGCCTACCGAGCCTGTAATTTCGGTACCACGGGTTGAGCAGTTCCAAGGCTGCTCATTGAGGTCGGCCCCTAGTGGGAGTATCGTGGTGGCTGTGGTTGACACCCATATCGCGGGTAGAGCCTTCGGGCTCGACGTGGAGTTGCGTCATACAACTCGGGTGCTGTGACCCAAAGATCAGTAGGGATTTAGATAGATCCCGCTCCTCAGCAAGGGGGAATGCTTGCCCGACAAGTAAGCATTCGAATTGCTACCGGGGTGGTTGCTATGTACATAGCTATAGCTTCTAGTCCGGGGCGTTGGTCTGGCGCTTAACCTAGACACATTGCACTATACACTCACTTGTGGGTGTATAAGAGTGCCGTGGTTGTAATCCCTTCAGTGTGGAACACGCCACGTTAAATAAGCTTCGGAGGGATCCGATGGACACCTGTCCCTATCTACTATCTAGCGAAACCACAGCCAAGGGAACGGGCTTGGAATAATTAGCGGGGAAAGAAGACCCTTTTGAGCTTGACTCTAATCTGGCAGTGTAAGGAGACATAAGAGGTGTAGAATAAGTGGGAGATATTAGACTTCGGTTTGGTATCGTCAATGAAATACCACTACTCTTATTGTTTCCTTACTTACTTGATTAAATGGAACGTGTATCATTTCCTAGCCATTATATTATATTTATTAAATCTTATGGTATTGGGTTTTGATGCAAGCTTCTTGATCAAAGTATCACGAGTTTGTTATATAATCGCAAACAAATTCTTTAATAAAACGGTGCATTTATGTATTTTTGATTTGAAAATTTGGTATAACTCCAATTACTCAGGTATGATCCAATTCAAGGACATTGCCAGGTAGGGAGTTTGACTGGGGCGGTACATCTCTCAAATAATAACGGAGGTGTCCCAAGGCCAGCTCAGTGCGGACAGAAACCACACATAGAGCAAAAGGGCAAATGCTGACTTGATCTCGGTGTTCAGTACACACAGGGACAGCAAAAGCTCGGCCTATCGATCCTTTTGGTTTAAAGAGTTTTTAACAAGAGGTGTCAGAAAAGTTACCATAGGGATAACTGGCTTGTGGCGGCCAAGCGTTCATAGCGACGTCGCTTTTTGATCCTTCGATGTCGGCTCTTCCTATCATTGTGAAGCAAAATTCACCAAGCGTTGGATTGTTCACCCATGCAAGGGAACGTGAGCTGGGTTTAGACCGTCGTGAGACAGGTTAGTTTTACCCTACTAATGACAAAACGTTGTTGCGACAGCATTCCTGCGTAGTACGAGAGGAACCGCAGGTACGGACCAATGGCACAATACTTGTTCGAGCGAACAGTGGTATGACGCTACGTCCGTTGGATTATGCCTGAACGCCTCTAAGGTCGTATCCGTGCTGGACTGCAATGATAAATAAGGGGCAATTTGCATTGTATGGCTTCTAAACCATTTAAAGTTTATAATTTACTTTATAAACGACAATGGATGTGATGCCAATGTAATTTGTAACATAGTAAATTGGGAGGATCTTCGATCACCTGATGCCGCGCTAGTTACATATAAAAGCATTATTTAATACAATGACAAAGCCTAGAATCAATTGTAAACGACTTTTGTAACAGGCAAGGTGTTGTAAGTGGTTGAGCAGCTGCCATACTGCGATCCACTGAAGCTTATCCTTTGCTTGATGATTCGATAATAAACATAAATTTAATTGTGTTTATTTTGTTTGGCTTTTTTAAGTCAGAATATATATATATATAAAATATATATATATAAAATAATAATTATATTTAAATAAATTTTATTTAAATATATTTAACAATGGTAGCCATATGTATCGTCATCCTATTAGTGACGCGTATAAAAATATTCTAAGTCCGAACATGCAAATAAGAGACATATGCAAGTATATGTACTTCTTAAGGTAGCCAACTGAATCGTCATCCTATTAGTGACGTGTATACAAATATTCTAAGTCCGAACATACAAGTAAGAGACATATGCAAGTATATGTACCTCTTAAGGTAGCCAACTGAATCGTCATCCTATTAGTGACGCGTATAAAACTATTCTAAGTCCGAACATACAAGTAAGAGACATATGCAAGTATATGTACCTCTTAAGGTAGCCAACTGAATCGTCATCCTATTAGTGACGTGTATAAAAATATTCTAAGTCCGAACATACAAGTAAGAGACATATGCAAGTATATGTACCTCTTAAGGTAGCCAACTGAATCGTCATCCTATTAGTGACGTGTATAAAAATATTCTAAGTCCGAACATGCAAGTAAGAGACATATGCAAGTCAATGTTCCTCTTAAAATAGATGATTGAATCGTCATCCTATTAGTGACGTGTATAAAAATATTCCAAGTCCAAACATGAGTTATATGGATATGAAAATAATATTAAGTTCTAGTATGGATATGAAAAAAATGAGTTATATGGATATGGGAAAAATAACAAGTTCTAGTATGGATATGAAAAAAATGAGTTATGTGGATATGGGAAAAATAATAAGTTCTAGTATGGATATGAAAAAAAAATGAGTTATATGGATATGGAAAAGAATACAGAGTTCTAGTATGGATATGGAAAAATGAGTTATATGAATATGGGAAAAATGATAAGTTCTAGTATGGATATGAAAAAATATTGAGTTATATGGATATTAAAGAAATAATAAGTTCTAGTATGGATATGGAATAAAATGAGTTATATAGATATGGCAAAAAATTAATGTTCTAGTATGGATATGAAAAAAATTAGTTATATGAATATGGGAAAATTTATAAGTTCTAGTATGGATATGGGAAAAATAATAAGTTCTAGTATGGATATGAAAAAAAAATGAGTTATATGGATATGGAAAAGAATACAGAGTTCTAGTATGGATATGGAAAAATGAGTTATATGAATATGGGAAAAAATGATAAGTTCTAGTATGGATATGAAAAAATATTGAGTTATATGGATATTAAAGAAATAATAAGTTCTAGTATGGATATGGAATAAAAGGAGTTATATAGATATGGCAAAAAATTTAATGTTCTAGTATGGATATGAAAAAAATTAGTTATATGAATATGGGAAAAATTTATAAGTTCTAGTATGGATATGGGAAAAATAATAAGTTCTAGTATGGATATAAAAAAATATTGAGTTATATGGATATTAAAGAAATAATAAGTTCTAGTATGGATATGGAAAAAAATAGTTATATTGATATGCTAAATAATGAGTTATATGCATATGGGAAAAATACTAAGTTGTAGTATGGATATGGGAAGAATACTGAGTTCTAGTATGGATATGGGAAAAATAATCAGTTCTAGTATGGATATGAAAAAATATTGAGTTTTATGGATATTGAAGAGATAATAAGCTCTAGTATGGATATGGAAAAAATTAATTATATTGTAATAGTAAATAATAAGTTATATGGATATAGGAAGAAAATTAGGTTCTAGTATGGATATGAAAAAAATTAGTTCTATGGATATGGGAAAAAATAAAAAGTTCTGGTATGGATATGGAAAAATATTAAGTTATATGGATATTAAAGAAATAATAAGTTCTGTATGGATATGGAATAAAATGAGTTGTAGAGATATGGCAAAAATATAATGTTCTAGTATGGATATGAAAAAAATTAGTTATATGAATATGGAAAAAATTATAAGTTCTAGTATGGATATGGAAAAAGAATAAGTTCTAGTATGGATATGAAAAAATATTGAGTTATATGAATATTAAAGAAATAATAAGTTCTAGTATGAATATGGAAAAAATATTATTTATTGATATGGTAAATAATGATTTATATGGATATGGGATAAATACTAAATTCTAGTGTGGATATGGAAAAAACGAGTTATATGGATATGGGAAAAATAATAAGTTCAAGTATGGATATGGAAAAAAATTAGTTTAATAGTTATAGGTATGGAAAAAAAATTAATTATATAGATATAGAACAAAAAATAAGTTATATGGATATGGTGGCATCAGTACGAAATATGCCCAATTTACATACACCGGAGCCGCAGTACGATAAATACCCAATATTTAGACGTCGTGGCCAAAAACATATATAGGGAGGCAGTGCTCGCCGACCGGCCGTATTGTTCAAAATTTATGTTTATCATATTATTTTGGCAATGCTATATATAAATGATATCTTATACATATAATTCAATTATAGCGATATGGAAATACCATATTATATGTATAAAGAAAAAAAATGTATAATAAAATATACATTGACATACAAATATGGCTAGTTGTATGGATATGCCGTATTCATTATATGGATACGGCATATAGATTATATAAATATGACCAAAAAATATTTTATATTGATATGGCAAATAAAGAAATTACTTGAATATGGAAATAAAAGAAGTTATATTGATATGGAAGAAAATAATGAGTCATATAGATATGTTGGCATCAGTACGAAATATGCCCAATTTACATACACCGGGGCCGCAGTACGAAAAATACCCAATATTTAGACGTCGTGGCCAAAAACATATATAGGGAGGCAGTGCTCGCCGACCGGCCGTATTGTTCAAAATTTATGTTTATCATATTATTTTGGCAATGCTATATATAAATGATATCTTATACATATAATTCAATTATAGCGATATGGAAATACCATATTATATGTATAAAGAAAAAAAATGTATAATAAAATATACATTGACATACAAATATGGCTAGTTGTATGGATATGCCGTATTCATTATATGGATACGGCATATAGATTATATAAATATGACCAAAAAATATTTTATATTGATATGGCAAATAAAGAAATTACTTGAATATGGAAATAAAAGAAGTTATATTGATATGGAAGAAAATAATGAGTCATATAGATATGTTGGCATCAGTACGAAATATGCCCAATTTACATACACCGGGGCCGCAGTACGAAAAATACCCAATATTTAGACGTCGTGGCCAAAAACATATATAGGGAGGCAGTGCTCGCCGACCGGCCGTATTGTTCAAAATTTATGTTTATCATATTATTTTGGCAATGCTATATATAAATGATATCTTATACATATAATTCAATTATAGCGATATGGAAATACCATATTATATGTATAAAGAAAAAAAATGTATAATAAAATATACATTGACATACAAATATGGCTAGTTGTATGGATATGCCGTATTCATTATATGGATACGGCATATAGATTATATAAATATGACCAAAAAATATTTTATATTGATATGGCAAATAAAGAAATTACTTGAATATGGAAATAAAAGAAGTTATATTGATATGGAAGAAAATAATGAGTCATATAGATATGTTGGCATCAGTACGAAATATGCCCAATTTACATACACCGGGGCCGCAGTACGAAAAATACCCAATATTTAGACGTCGTGGCCAAAAACATATATAGGGAGGCAGTGCTCGCCGACCGGCCGTATTGTTCAAAATTTATGTTTATCATATTATTTGGCAATGCTATATATAAATGATATCTTATACATATAATTCAATTATAGCGATATGGAAATACCATATTATATGTATAAAGAAAAAAAATGTATAATAAAATATACATTGACATACAAATATGGCTAGTTGTATGGATATGCCGTATTCATTATATGGATACGGCATATAGATTATATGGATATGACCAAAAAATAATTCATAAAGAAATTATATGAATATGGCAGAAATAATTGGTTATATTAATATGATCAAATAATACTTTATATAAAAAAGTGAATATCTTTGGTTGGGTGGCAAAGAGAATTAAATATGCCCGATATATAGACGTCGTGGCCAAAAACTACTATAGGGTGAAGTGCTTGTCTGTTGGTCTATATATATACATATAATATTTTATGCGTACACATTATTATTATAGATAGTTAATATCTATCGTATGGGTGGCAAACGGAATTAAATAATTTCGATATTTAGACGTCGTGGCCAAAAACTACTATAGGATGGTCAGTGGTTGTCCACCAATTAATTATTGAACAAACCATATGAATATCATATGCTGTTGTCAATATAATGTATATCAATAATAATAAAAAATAAGGATGGTACAGTAAGTAGTCCATCTACTATTGAACAAAATATATTATAATATATACTTTTGTTATCAATAGAACAACATATATTAAAATCAAAATATTATCCGTATAAATTTGTTTCTTAAATGAAATTAAGACTTGGCTACGCGGTTAATATTATAAACCCATGATAATAAGGTGAAACAGAGGTCAAGTTTCTATTATATATAGAATAACAAATTGTTTCCGACTTTTATCGTTAATCTTTGGTGGCAGGTATATATGATAATTTATATTAAATTATTATATCCCCTGTCGTTTGGGCACAGAGTATCGCTTGCCGGTACAATGTGTTTACAAAAAGCATTATAATAAAATATAATTGCAATATTAGTGATCAAAATAATTTCATATGCGCTCGGTTTTATATCATATATTACCAGAGAGTTATATGGAAAAGATAAATTTTAAATTTATCATCAAAATGCAAATGATTTAACTCAATATTTATATTGGTTAAACAAAAATTGTACATGTGTGGATACAATAATTATGTATGTTGAACAAAAATGATATTTTAGAATGAAATATGTATATATAATATAATAAAAACTTATAGAAAGAACAATATATATTGAAAATTGTGTTATAAAAAAGTTGTACTTTTTCTTTAACATCAATTATAAACTTGTTATATTAGTGGCGAAACAAGTAAAAATTAAAGAACGTATACGAATGCCATATAAAAATGGCCGTATTCGAATTAAAATAGAATTATTGCCCAAAGCAAAAAAAAAATATTGAAGTAAAATCAATATTTAAGAAAAACCGAACATATAAATGGAAATAAAATCTATTATATTTATATTACTAATTTCTATTCAAAAAATATGAATGAAATATGAACGAAAACATTATTCTGGTTGATCCTGCCAGTAGTTATATGCTTGTCTCAAAGATTAAGCCATGCATGTCTAAGTACACACGAATTAAAAGTGAAACCGCAAAAGGCTCATTATATCAGTTATGGTTCCTTAGATCGTTAACAGTTACTTGGATAACTGTGGTAATTCTAGAGCTAATACATGCAATTAAAACATGAACCTTATGGGACATGTGCTTTTATTAGGCTAAAACCAAGCGATCGCAAGATCGTTATATTGGTTGAACTCTAGATAACATGCAGATCGTATGGTCTTGTACCGACGACAGATCTTTCAAATGTCTGCCCTATCAACTTTTGATGGTAGTATCTAGGACTACCATGGTTGCAACGGGTAACGGGGAATCAGGGTTCGATTCCGGAGAGGGAGCCTGAGAAACGGCTACCACATCTAAGGAAGGCAGCAGGCGCGTAAATTACCCACTCCCAGCTCGGGGAGGTAGTGACGAAAAATAACAATACAGGACTCATATCCGAGGCCCTGTAATTGGAATGAGTACACTTTAAATCCTTTAACAAGGACCAATTGGAGGGCAAGTCTGGTGCCAGCAGCCGCGGTAATTCCAGCTCCAATAGCGTATATTAAAGTTGTTGCGGTTAAAACGTTCGTAGTTGAACTTGTGCTTCATACGGGTAGTACAACTTACAATTGTGGTTAGTACTATACCTTTATGTATGTAAGCGTATTACCGGTGGAGTTCTTATATGTGTTTAAATACTTGTATTTTTTCATATGTTCCTCCTATTTAAAAACCTGCATTAGTGCTCTTAAACGAGTGTTATTGTGGGCCGGTACAATTACTTTGAACAAATTAGAGTGCTTAAAGCAGGCTTCAAATGCCTGAATATTCTGTGCATGGGATAATGAAATAAGACCTCTGTTCTGCTTTCATTGGTTTTCAGATCAAGAGGTAATGATTAATAGAAGCAGTTTGGGGGCATTAGTATTACGACGCGAGAGGTGAAATTCTTGGACCGTCGTAAGACTAACTTAAGCGAAAGCATTTGCCAAAGATGTTTTCATTAATCAAGAACGAAAGTTAGAGGTTCGAAGGCGATCAGATACCGCCCTAGTTCTAACCATAAACGATGCCAGCTAGCAATTGGGTGTAGCTACTTTTATGGCTCTCTCAGTCGCTTCCCGGGAAACCAAAGCTTTTGGGCTCCGGGGGAAGTATGGTTGCAAAGCTGAAACTTAAAGGAATTGACGGAAGGGCACCACCAGGAGTGGAGCCTGCGGCTTAATTTGACTCAACACGGGAAAACTTACCAGGTCCGAACATAAGTGTGTAAGACAGATTGATAGCTCTTTCTCGAATCTATGGGTGGTGGTGCATGGCCGTTCTTAGTTCGTGGAGTGATTTGTCTGGTTAATTCCGATAACGAACGAGACTCAAATATATTAAATAGATATCTTCAGGATTATGGTGTTGAAGCTTATATAGCCTTCATTCATGGTGGCAGTAAAATGTTTATTGTGTTTGAATGTGTTTATATAAGTGGAGCCGTACCTGTTGGTTTGTCCCATTATAAGGACACTAGCTTCTTAAATGGACAAATTGCGTCTAGCAATAATGAGATTGAGCAATAACAGGTCTGTGATGCCCTTAGATGTCCTGGGCTGCACGCGCGCTACAATGAAAGTATCAACGTGTATTTCCTAGACCGAGAGGTCCGGGTAAACCGCTGAACCACTTTCATGCTTGGGATTGTGAACTGAAACTGTTCACATGAACTTGGAATTCCCAGTAAGTGTGAGTCATTAACTCGCATTGATTACGTCCCTGCCCTTTGTACACACCGCCCG
This sequence comes from Drosophila takahashii, assembly GCF_030179915.1. NCBI lineage: Eukaryota > Metazoa > Arthropoda > Insecta > Diptera > Drosophilidae > Drosophila > Drosophila takahashii. The sequence continues at coordinate 15,396 of NW_027221647.1, forward strand.
TCGCTACTACCGATTGAATTATTTAGTGAGGTCTCCGGACGTGATCACTGTGACGCCTTGTGTGTTACGGTTGTTTCGCAAAAGTTGACCGAACTTGATTATTTAGAGGAAGTAAAAGTCGTAACAAGGTTTCCGTAGGTGAACCTGCGGAAGGATCATTATTGTATAATATCCTTACCGTTAATAAAAAAATTTGTTAATACAAATTTAATACAAATTACCATATATATATATATATACATAATAATTATAATAATAATTATACCAAAAATATGATCTTAAAAGTAAAAGATCAAATAAATTTCGAACAAGCAAATCGAAATATTGTAATAATATAATATTATTACAAATAAATTAAATAGAAACAAACATAAAATTCGAACAAGCAAATCGAATTATTAATATAATAAAATATATTTTATATATTTATTATAAACTTTTGTGTGTATATGGACCATAATATACACGCGTTGCGAGATGTATTGGCCAACTAATTTGATGATGATCATACATTGGATAATGCAACAACCTAAAATATACAATGTTGTACCTGGTTTCAGGTTAATGTTTTATATAAAATTATCAATATATATTAACAAACAAATGCCATTACAAATAATACTTTGATATATATTGTTTATATAAAACTAAGACATTTCGCAGCATTTATTTTAGGTATATAAATACATTTATTGAAGGAATTGATATATGCCAGTAAAATGGTGTATTTTTAATTTCTTTCAATAAAAACATATTTGACCAAATTTAAAACCAATATTATAAAACTCTAAGCGGTGGATCACTCGGCTCATGGGTCGATGAAGAACGCAGCAAACTGTGCGTCATCGTGTGAACTGCAGGACACATGAACATCGACATTTTGAACGCATATCGCAGTCCATGCTGTTATGTACTTTAATTAATTTTATAGTGCTGCTTGGACTACATATGGTTGAGGGTTGTAAGACTATGCTAATTAAGTTGTTTATACAAATTTTATAATAAAATTTTATAAGCATATGGTATATTATTGGAGAAAAATAATTTAATTATTTTATTCATAATATTAACAAATATATGAAAACCATTATCTCACAATAGTAATTAAACTTTGAGAAAAACGAAGAGGAATATTTTCTTTTTCAATCAAATAATACTGAGAAATGTCTAGCATAAAATATTATCTAGAATTGTCTCTTATTAATGATTTGAAATATGAAAAACGTTGACAATATTATTATTCTTCGTTAATTCGTTACAAATAAATGCCATTAATATATATATACGTCAGCTTTAAACGAATTTAATAAAATGTTTTATCATTATATATAAAGAATTAATTGCAAATAAAAGTTATATACAACCTCAACTCATATGGGACTACCCCCTGAATTTAAGCATATTAATTAGGGGAGGAAAAGAAACTAACAAGGATTTTCTTAGTAGCGGCGAGCGAAAAGAAATCAGTTCAGCACTAAGTCACTTTGTCTATATGGCAAATGTGAGATGCAGTGTATGGAGCGTCAATATTCTAGTATGAGAAATTAACGATTTAAGTCCTTCTTAAATGAGGCCATTTACCCATAGAGGGTGCCAGGCCCGTATAACGTTAATGATTACTAGATGATGTTTCCAAAGAGTCGTGTTGCTTGATAGTGCAGCACTAAGTGGGTGGTAAACTCCATCTAAAACTAAATATAACCATGAGACCGATAGTAAACAAGTACCGTGAGGGAAAGTTGAAAAGAACTCTGAATAGAGAGTTAAACAGTACGTGAAACTGCTTAGAGGTTAAGCCCGATGAACCTGAATATCCGTTATGGAAAATTCATCATTAAAATTGTAATATTTAAACAATATTATGATAATAGTGTGCATTTTTTCCATATAAGGACATTGTAATCTATTAGCATACCAAATTTATCATAAAATATAACTTATAGTTTATTCAAATTAAATTGCTTGCATTTTAACACAGAATAAATGTTATTAATTTGATAAAGTGCTGATAGATTTATATGAATACAGTGCGTTAATTTTTCGGAATTATATAATGGCATGATTATCATTGATTTTTGTGTTTATTATATGCACTTGTAGGATTAACAATGCGAAAGATTCAGGATACCTTCGGGACCCGTCTTGAAACACGGACCAAGGAGTCTAACATATGTGCAAGTTATTGGGATATAAACCTAATAGCGTAATTAACTTGACTAATAATGGGATTAGTTTTTTAACTATTTATAGCTAATTAACACAATCCCGGGGCGTTCTATATAGTTATGTATAATGATATTTATATTATTTATGCCTCTAACTGGAACGTACCTTGAGCATATATGCTGTGACCCGAAAGATGGTGAACTATACTTGATCAGGTTGAAGTCAGGGGAAACCCTGATGGAAGACCGAAACAGTTCTGACGTGCAAATCGATTGTCAGAATTGAGTATAGGGGCGAAAGACCAATCGAACCATCTAGTAGCTGGTTCCTTCCGAAGTTTCCCTCAGGATAGCTGGTGCATTTTAATATTATATAAAATAATCTTATCTGGTAAAGCGAATGATTAGAGGCCTTAGGGTCGAAACGATCTTAACCTATTCTCAAACTTTAAATGGGTAAGAACCTTAACTTTCTTGATATGAAGTTTAAGGTTATGATATAATGTGCCCAGTGGGCCACTTTTGGTAAGCAGAACTGGCGCTGTGGGATGAACCAAACGTAATGTTACGGTGCCCAAATTAACAACTCATGCAGATACCATGAAAGGCGTTGGTTGCTTAAAACAGCAGGACGGTGATCATGGAAGTCGAAATCCGCTAAGGAGTGTGTAACAACTCACCTGCCGAAGCAACTAGCCCTTAAAATGGATGGCGCTTAAGTTGTATACCTATACATTACCGCTAAAGTAGATGATTTATATTACTTGTGATATAAATTTTGAAACTTTAGTGAGTAGGAAGGTACAATGGTATGCGTAGAAGTGTTTGGCGTAAGCCTGCATGGAGCTGCCATTGGTACAGATCTTGGTGGTAGTAGCAAATAATCGAATGAGACCTTGGAGGACTGAAGTGGAGAAGGGTTTCGTGTGAACAGTGGTTGATCACGAGTTAGTCGGTCCTAAGTTCAAGGCGAAAGCCGAAAATTTTCAAGTAAAACCAAAAACGCAATATATACAAATCAAGCTAATATAATATACTTGAATAATTTTGAACGAAAGGGAATACGGTTCCAATTCCGTAACCTGTTGAGTATCCGTTTGTTATTAAATATGGGCCTCGTGCTCATCCTGGCAACAGGAACGACCATAAAGAAGCCGTCGAGAGATATCGGAAGAGTTTTCTTTTCTGTTTTATAGCCGTACTACCATGGAAGTCTTTCGCAGAGAGATATGGTAGATGGGCTAGAAGAGCATGACATATACTGTTGTGTCGATATTTTCTCCTCGGACCTTGAAAATTTATGGTGGGGACACGCAAACTTCTCAACAGGCCGTACCAATATCCGCAGCTGGTCTCCAAGGTGAAGAGTCTCTAGTCGATAGAATAATGTAGGTAAGGGAAGTCGGCAAATTAGATCCGTAACTTCGGGATAAGGATTGGCTCTGAAGATTGAGATAGTCGGGCTTGATTGGGAAACAATAACATGGTTTATGTGCTCGTTCTGGGTAAATAGAGTTTCTAGCATTTATGTTAGTTACTTGTTCCCCGGATAGTTAGTTACGTAGCCAATTGTGGAACTTTCTTGCTAAAATTTTTAAGAATACTAATTGGGTCAAACCAATTAGTTCTTATTAATTATAACGATTATCAATTAACAATCAATTCAGAACTGGCACGGACTTGGGGAATCCGACTGTCTAATTAAAACAAAGCATTGTGATGGCCCTAGCGGGTGTTGACACAATGTGATTTCTGCCCAGTGCTCTGAATGTCAAAGTGAAGAAATTCAAGTAAGCGCGGGTCAACGGCGGGAGTAACTATGACTCTCTTAAGGTAGCCAAATGCCTCGTCATCTAATTAGTGACGCGCATGAATGGATTAACGAGATTCCTACTGTCCCTATCTACTATCTAGCGAAACCACAGCCAAGGGAACGGGCTTGGAATAATTAGCGGGGAAAGAAGACCCTTTTGAGCTTGACTCTAATCTGGCAGTGTAAGGAGACATAAGAGGTGTAGAATAAGTGGGAGATATTAGACTTCGGTTTGGTATCGTCAATGAAATACCACTACTCTTATTGTTTTCCTTACTTACTTGATTAAATGGAACGTGTATCATTTCCTAGCCATTATACGGATATATTTATTATATCTTATGGTATTGGGTTTTGATGCAAGCTTCTTGATCAAAGTATCACGAGTTTGTTATATAATCGCAAACAAATTCTTTAATAAAACGGTGCATTTATGTATTTTTGATTTGAAAATTTGGTATAACTCCAATTACTCAGGTATGATCCAATTCAAGGACATTGCCAGGTAGGGAGTTTGACTGGGGCGGTACATCTCTCAAATAATAACGGAGGTGTCCCAAGGCCAGCTCAGTGCGGACAGAAACCACACATAGAGCAAAAGGGCAAATGCTGACTTGATCTCGGTGTTCAGTACACACAGGGACAGCAAAAGCTCGGCCTATCGATCCTTTTGGTTTAAAGAGTTTTTAACAAGAGGTGTCAGAAAAGTTACCATAGGGATAACTGGCTTGTGGCGGCCAAGCGTTCATAGCGACGTCGCTTTTTGATCCTTCGATGTCGGCTCTTCCTATCATTGTGAAGCAAAATTCACCAAGCGTTGGATTGTTCACCCATGCAAGGGAACGTGAGCTGGGTTTAGACCGTCGTGAGACAGGTTAGTTTTACCCTACTAATGACAAAACGTTGTTGCGACAGCATTCCTGCGTAGTACGAGAGGAACCGCAGGTACGGACCAATGGCACAATACTTGTTCGAGCGAACAGTGGTATGACGCTACGTCCGTTGGATTATGCCTGAACGCCTCTAAGGTCGTATCCGTGCTGGACTGCAATGATAAATAAGGGGCAATTTGCATTGTATGGCTTCTAAACCATTTAAAGTTTATAATTTACTTTATAAACGACAATGGATGTGATGCCAATGTAATTTGTAACATAGTAAATTGGGAGGATCTTCGATCACCTGATGCCGCGCTAGTTACATATAAAAGCATTATTTAATACAATGACAAAGCCTAGAATCAATTGTAAACGACTTTTGTAACAGGCAAGGTGTTGTAAGTGGTTGAGCAGCTGCCATACTGCGATCCACTGAAGCTTATCCTTTGCTTGATGATTCGATAATAAACATAAATTTAATTGTGTTTATTTTGTTTGGCTTTTTTAAGTCAGAATATATATATATATAAAATATATATATATAAAATAATAATTATATTTAAATAAATTTTATTTAAATATATTTAACAATGGTAGCCATATGTATCGTCATCCTATTAGTGACGCGTATAAAAATATTCTAAGTCCGAACATGCAAATAAGAGACATATGCAAGTATATGTACTTCTTAAGGTAGCCAACTGAATCGTCATCCTATTAGTGACGTGTATACAAATATTCTAAGTCCGAACATACAAGTAAGAGACATATGCAAGTATATGTACCTCTTAAGGTAGCCAACTGAATCGTCATCCTATTAGTGACGTGTATAAAAATATTCTAAGTCCGAACATACAAGTAAGAGACATATGCAAGTATATGTACCTCTTAAGGTAGCCAACTGAATCGTCATCCTATTAGTGACGTGTATAAAAATATTCTAAGTCCGAACATACAAGAAAGAGACATAAGCAAGTATATGTACCTCTTAAGGTAGCCAACTGAATCGTCATCCTATTAGTGACGCGTATAAAAATATTCTAAGTCCGAACATGCAAATAAGAGACATATGCAAGTATATGTACCTCTTAAGGTAGCCAACTGAATCGTCATCCTATTAGTGACGTGTATAAAAATATTCTAAGTCCGAACATACAAGTAAGAGACATATGCAAGTATATGTACCTCTTAAGGTAGCCAACTGAATCGTCATCCTATTAGTGACGTGTATAAAAATATTCTAAGTCCGAACATACAAGTAAGAGACATATGCAAGTATATGTACCTCTTAAGGTAGCCAACTGAATCGTCATCCTATTAGTGACGTGTATAAAAATATTCCAAGTCCAAACATGAGTTATATGGATATGAAAATAATATTAAGTTCTAGTATGGATATGAAAAAAAATGAGTTATATGGATATGGGAAAAATAACAAGTTCTAGTATGGATATGAAAAAAATGAGTTATGTGGATATGGGAAAAATAATAAGTTCTAGTATGGATATGAAAAAAAAAAATGAGTTATATGGATATGGAAAAGAATACAGAGTTCTAGTATGGATATGGAAAAATGAGTTATATGAATATGGGAAAAATGATAAGTTCTAGTATGGATATGAAAAAATATTGAGTTATATGGATATTAAAGAAATAATAAGTTCTAGTATGGATATGGAATAAAATGAGTTATATAGATATGGCAAAAAATTTAATGTTCTAGTATGGATATGAAAAAAATTAGTTATATGAATATGGGAAAATTTATAAGTTCTAGTATGGATATGGGAAAAATAAGAAGTTCTAGTATGGATATAAAAAAATATTGAGTTATATGGATATTAAAGAAATAATAAGTTCTAGTATGGATATGGAAAAAAATTAGTTATATTGATATGCTAAATAATGAGTTATATGCATATGGGAAAAATACTAAGTTGTAGTATGGATATGGGAAGAATACTGAGTTCTAGTATGGATATGGGAAAAATAATCAGTTCTAGTATGGATATGAAAAAATATTGAGTTTTATGGATATTGAAGAGATAATAAGCTCTAGTATGGATATGGAAAAAATTAATTATATTGTAATAGTAAATAATAAGTTATATGGATATAGGAAGAAAATTAGGTTCTAGTATGGATATGAAAAAAATTAGTTCTATGGATATGGGAAAAATAAAAAGTTCTGGTATGGATATGGAAAAATATTAAGTTATATGGATATTAAAGAAATAATAAGTTCTAGTATGGATATGGAATAAAATGAGTTATATAGATATGGCAAAAATATAATGTTCTAGTATGGATATGAAAAAAATTAGTTCTATGAATATGGGAAAATTTATAAGTTCTAGTATGGATATGGGAAAAAGAATAAGTTCTAGTATGGATATGAAAAAATATTGAGTTATATGAATATTAAAGAAATAATAAGTTCTAGTAGGAATATGGAAAAATATTATTTATATTGATATGGTAAATAATGATTTATATGGATATGGGATAAATACTAAATTCTAGTGTGGATATGGAAAAAACGAGTTATATGGATATGGGAAAAATAATAAGTTCAAGTATGGATATGGAAAAAAATTAGTTTAATAGTTATAGGTATGGAAAAAAATTAATTATATAGATATAGAACAAAAAATAAGTTATATGGATATGGTGGCATCAGTACGAAATATGCCCAATTTACATACACCGGAGCCGCAGTACGATAAATACCCAATATTTAGACGTCGTGGCCAAAAACATATATAGGGAGGCAGTGCTCGCCGACCGGTTGTATTGTTCAAAATTTATGTTTTTCATATTATTTTGGCAATGCTATATATAAATGATATCTTATACATATAATTCAATTATAGCGATATGGAAATACCATATTATATGTATAAAGAAAAAAAATGTATAATAAAATATACATTGACATACAAATATGGCTAGTTGTATGGATATGCCGTATTCATTATATGGATACGGCATATAGATTATATAAATATGACCAAAAAATATTTTATATTGATATGGCAAATAAAGAAATTACTTGAATATGGAAATAAAAGAAGTTATATTGATATGGAAGAAAATAATGAGTCATATAGATATGTTGGCATCAGTACGAAATATGCCCAATTTACATACACCGGGGCCGCAGTACGAAAAATACCCAATATTTAGACGTCGTGGCCAAAAACATATATAGGGAGGCAGTGCTCGCCGACCGGCCGTATTGTTCAAAATTTATGTTTATCATATTATTTTGGCAATGCTATATATAAATGATATCTTATACATATAATTCAATTATAGCGATATGGAAATACCATATTATATGTATAAAGAAAAAAAATGTATAATAAAATATACATTGACATACAAATATGGCTAGTTGTATGGATATGCCGTATTCATTATATGGATACGGCATATAGATTATATAAATATGACCAAAAAATATTTTATATTGATATGGCAAATAAAGAAATTACTTGAATATGGAAATAAAAGAAGTTATATTGATATGGAAGAAAATAATGAGTCATATAGATATGTTGGCATCAGTACGAAATATGCCCAATTTACATACACCGGGGCCGCAGTACGAAAAATACCCAATATTTAGACGTCGTGGCCAAAAACATATATAGGGAGGCAGTGCTCGCCGACCGGCCGTATTGTTCAAAATTTATGTTTATCATATTATTTTGGCAATGCTATATATAAATGATATCTTATACATATAATTCAATTATAGCGATATGGAAATACCATATTATATGTATAAAGAAAAAAAATGTATAATAAAATATACATTGACATACAAATATGGCTAGTTGTATGGATATGCCGTATTCATTATATGGATACGGCATATAGATTATATAAATATGACCAAAAAATATTTTATATTGATATGGCAAATAAAGAAATTACTTGAATATGGAAATAAAAGAAGTTATATTGATATGGAAGAAAATAATGAGTCATATAGATATGTTGGCATCAGTACGAAATATGCCCAATTTACATACACCGGGGCCGCAGTACGAAAAATACCCAATATTTAGACGTCGTGGCCAAAAACATATATAGGGAGGCAGTGCTCGCCGACCGGCCGTATTGTTCAAAATTTATGTTTATCATATTATTTTGGCAATGCTATATATAAATGATATCTTATACATATAATTCAATTATAGCGATATGGAAATACCATATTATATGTATAAAGAAAAAAAATGTATAATAAAATATACATTGACATACAAATATGGCTAGTTGTATGGATATGCCGTATTCATTATATGGATACGGCATATAGATTATATAAATATGACCAAAAAATATTTTATATTGATATGGCAAATAAAGAAATTACTTGAATATGGAAATAAAAGAAGTTATATTGATATGGAAGAAAATAATGAGTCATATAGATATGTTGGCATCAGTACGAAATATGCCCAATTTACATACACCGGGGCCGCAGTACGAAAAATACCCAATATTTAGACGTCGTGGCCAAAAACATATATAGGGAGGCAGTGCTCGCCGACCGGCCGTATTGTTCAAAATTTATGTTTATCATATTATTTTGGCAATGCTATATATAAATGATATCTTATACATATAATTCAATTATAGCGATATGGAAATACCATATTATATGTATAAAGAAAAAAAATGTATAATAAAATATACATTGACATACAAATATGGCTAGTTGTATGGATATGCCGTATTCATTATATGGATACGGCATATAGATTATATGGATATGACCAAAAAATAATTCATAAAGAAATTATATGAATATGGCAGAAATAATTGGTTATATTAATATGATCAAATAATACTTTATATAAAAAAGTGAATATCTTTGGTTGGGTGGCAAAGAGAATTAAATATGCCCGATATATAGACGTCGTGGCCAAAAACTACTATAGGGTGAAGTGCTTGTCTGTTGGTCTATATATATACATATAATATTTTATGTGTACACATTATTATTATAGATAGTTAATATCTATCGTATGGGTGGCAAACGGAATTAAATAATTTCGATATTTAGACGTCGTGGCCAAAAACTACTATAGGATGGTCAGTGGTTGTCCACCAATTAATTATTGAACAAACCATATGAATATCATATGCTGTTGTCAATATAATGTATATCAATAATAATAAAAAATAAGGATGGTACAGTAAGTAGTCCATCTACTATTGAACAAAATATATTATAATATATACTTTTGTTATCAATAGAACAACATATATTAAAATCAAAATATTATCCGTATAAATTTGTTTCTTAAATGAAATTAAGACTTGGCTACGCGGTTAATATTATAAACCCATGATAATAAGGTGAAACAGAGGTCAAGTTTCTATTATATATAGAATAACAAATTGTTTCCGACTTTTATCGTTAATCTTTGGTGGCAGGTATATATGATAATTTATATTAAATTATTATATCCCCTGTCGTTTGGGCACAGAGTATCGCTTGCCGGTACAATGTGTTTACAAAAAGCATTATAATAAAATATAATTGCAATATTAGTGATCAAAATAATTTCATATGCGCTCGGTTTTATATCATATATTACCAGAGAGTTATATGGAAAAGATAAATTTTAAATTTATCATCAAAATGCAAATGATTTAACTCAATATTTATATTGGTTAAACAAAAATTGTACATGTGTGGATACAATAATTATGTATGTTGAACAAAAATGATATTTTAGAATGAAATATGTATATATAATATAATAAAAACTTATAGAAAGAACAATATATATTGAAAATTGTGTTATAAAAAAGTTGTACTTTTTCTTTAACATCAATTATAAACTTGTTATATTAGTGGCGAAACAAGTAAAAATTAAAGAACGTATACGAATGCCATATAAAAATGGCCGTATTCGAATTAAAATAGAATTATTTCACAAAGCAAAAAAAAAATATTGAATTAAAATCAATATTTAAGAAAAACCGAACATATAAAATGGAAATAAAATCTATTATATTTATATTACTAATTTCTATTCAAAAAATATGAATGAAATATGAACGAAAACATTATTCTGGTTGATCCTGCCAGTAGTTATATGCTTGTCTCAAAGATTAAGCCATGCATGTCTAAGTACACACGAATTAAAAGTGAAACCGCAAAAGGCTCATTATATCAGTTATGGTTCCTTAGATCGTTAACAGTTACTTGGATAACTGTGGTAATTCTAGAGCTAATACATGCAATTAAAACATGAACCTTATGGGACATGTGCTTTTATTAGGCTAAAACCAAGCGATCGCAAGATCGTTATATTGGTTGAACTCTAGATAACATGCAGATCGTATGGTCTTGTACCGACGACAGATCTTTCAAATGTCTGCCCTATCAACTTTTGATGGTAGTATCTAGGACTACCATGGTTGCAACGGGTAACGGGGAATCAGGGTTCGATTCCGGAGAGGGAGCCTGAGAAACGGCTACCACATCTAAGGAAGGCAGCAGGCGCGTAAATTACCCACTCCCAGCTCGGGGAGGTAGTGACGAAAAATAACAATACAGGACTCATATCCGAGGCCCTGTAATTGGAATGAGTACACTTTAAATCCTTTAACAAGGACCAATTGGAGGGCAAGTCTGGTGCCAGCAGCCGCGGTAATTCCAGCTCCAATAGCGTATATTAAAGTTGTTGCGGTTAAAACGTTCGTAGTTGAACTTGTGCTTCATACGGGTAGTACAACTTACAATTGTGGTTAGTACTATACCTTTATGTATGTAAGCGTATTACCGGTGGAGTTCTTATATGTGTTTAAATACTTGTATTTTTTCATATGTTCCTCCTATTTAAAAACCTGCATTAGTGCTCTTAAACGAGTGTTATTGTGGGCCGGTACAATTACTTTGAACAAATTAGAGTGCTTAAAGCAGGCTTCAAATGCCTGAATATTCTGTGCATGGGATAATGAAATAAGACCTCTGTTCTGCTTTCATTGGTTTTCAGATCAAGAGGTAATGATTAATAGAAGCAGTTTGGGGGCATTAGTATTACGACGCGAGAGGTGAAATTCTTGGACCGTCGTAAGACTAACTTAAGCGAAAGCATTTGCCAAAGATGTTTTCATTAATCAAGAACGAAAGTTAGAGGTTCGAAGGCGATCAGATACCGCCCTAGTTCTAACCATAAACGATGCCAGCTAGCAATTGGGTGTAGCTACTTTTATGGCTCTCTCAGTCGCTTCCCGGGAAACCAAAGCTTTTGGGCTCCGGGGGAAGTATGGTTGCAAAGCTGAAACTTAAAGGAATTGACGGAAGGGCACCACCAGGAGTGGAGCCTGCGGCTTAATTTGACTCAACACGGGAAAACTTACCAGGTCCGAACATAAGTGTAAGACAGATTGATAGCTCTTTCTCGAATCTATGGGTGGTGGTGCATGGCCGTTCTTAGTTCGTGGAGTGATTTGTCTGGTTAATTCCGATAACGAACGAGACTCAAATATATTAAATAGATATCTTCAGGATTATGTGTTGAAGCTTATATAGCCTTCATTCATGGTGGCAGTAAAATGTTTATTGTGTTTGAATGTGTTATATAAGTGGAGCCGTACCTGTTGGTTTGTCCCATTATAAGGACACTAGCTTCTTAATGGACAAATTGCGTCTAGCAATAATGAGATTGAGCAATAACAGGTCTGTGATGCCCTTAGATGTCCGGGCTGCACGCGCGCTACAATGAAAGTATCAACGTGTATTTCCTAGACCGAGAGAGTCCGGGTAAACCGCTGAACCACTTTCATGCTTGGGATTGTGAAACTGAAACTGTTCACATGAACTTGGAAATTCCCAGTAGTGTGAGTCATTAACTCGCA
>NW_027221648.1:0-13000 GCF_030179915.1 Drosophila takahashii
AACTAGGAATCAACGCACAGCCAAATCCATTGATTAACAATATTAAAATGCACTTTTATTACATTCTTATAACTTTAAACTGATTTGCTAAGATTTATTGGGGCTCCCCAAGTGGCCCCAATCGCTTCCAATTGGAAAAAACGTAAATGTTCCTTTCAAAAATTCTGGACGCTAAACCGTTTAACCAATCGAATCCGTGTTTTCGCCCAAAAATACTTTAAAACATTATACATGTTTAAAAAATTTGACCGCTTAGATTTAAGGCTTTTTACTATTTTTAACAGCCCTTCTAAAATTACAATTTGGCCAAAAATCTCTTCAAACGTCGAAAAATGGTACTTCTAAACTGAATATCGAAAATTCCTTCGGTAAAGTTTTTCCTTAAACCTTAACGATTCATTTGATGGTTTTACCAAAGCTCTAGCTATCTTTTAAACAGAGAAACTAAGCAAAAAGTCGACCTATTATCGAATTCAAGTGCCTGCATATTGCTATCTCTCTCTGCATTTTCATACAAATTGTCAACAAATGATTCCGTCTCCCTCCCTCTCCCTCTGCCTTGCATTTCCCTGCGCTTCATCTCTATATATAAAGCTATCACTAAGAAAACTAGGAATCAACGCACAGCCAAATCCATTGATTAACAATATTAAAATGCACTTTTATTACATTCTTATAACTTTAAACTGATTTGCTAAGATTTATTGGGGCTCCCCAAGTGGCCCCAATCGCTTCCAATTGGAAAAAACGTAAATGTTCCTTTCAAAAATTCTGGACGCTAAACCGTTTAACCAATCGAATCCGTGTTTTCGCCCAAAAATACTTTAAAACATTATACATGTTTAAAAAATTTGACCGCTTAGCTTTAAGGCTTTTTACTATTTTTAACAGCCCTTATAAAATTACAATTTGGCCAAAAATCTCTTCAAACTTCGAAAAATGGTACTTCTAAACTGAATATCGAAAATTCCTTCGGTAAAGTTTTTCCTTAAACCTTAACGATTCATTTGATGGTTTTACCAAAGCTCTAGCTATCTTTTAAACAGAGAAACTAAGCAAAAAGTCGACCTATTATCGAATTCAAGTGTCTTCATAATGCTGCCTGCATATTGCTATCTCTCTCTGCATTTTCATACAAATTGTCAACAAATGATTCCGTCTCCCTCCCTCTCCCTCTGCCTTGCATTTCCCTGCGCTTCATTAAAAATATAAACTTAGCTTTAATACGGTTTTAATTTCTGTAGACTTTAGTTGATAGTTATTGGTGACCCACCCCCCACCAAAGTGCCCCAATCTCATTCAAATAGAAAATGAAATCCTGTACGCTAAACCGTTAAACCAACCGATACCGTGTTTTCGCTAAAAAATACTTAAAAGCATAATAAAGGTTTAAAAAATATGACGACTTTAATTTTAAACTTTTTACTATTTTTAATACCCGATTAAAAAGTAGCCGTCCTATCCAGCGTACGCTTGCAACTATATATCTCCATCTCTTTTCCACCCCCTGACTCTGCTTTATGATTGTCATTTTTTTCTTCGAAATACCATTACAAAAAATAATTAAAGTTGGTAAAACTATATTTTCGCAAACCCAATACCAAATAGTAATTTCTTGAACATGTTCAAAAACAAATACATTCAAAAGAATAAAATACATATATGCAAAAGCCCATACAGAAATACACACACGTATTCGATCGACCAAGGGAATTCATTCATCTCTATATATAAAGCTATCACTAAGAAAACTAGGAAACAACGCACAGCCAAATCCATTGATTTACAATATTAAAATGCACTTTTATTACATTCTTATAACTTTAAACTGATTTGCTAAGATTTATTGGGGCTCCCCAAGTGGCCCCAATCGCTTCCAATTGGAAAAAACGTAAATGCTCCTTTCAAAAATTCTGGACGCTAAACCGTTTAACCAATCGAATCCGTGTTTTCGCAAAAAAATACTTTAAAACATTATACATGTTTAAAAAATTTGACCGCTTAGATTTAAGGCTTTTTACTATTTTTAACAGCCCTTCTAAAATTACAATTTGGCCAAAAATCTCTTCAAACGTCGAAAAATGGTACTTCTAAACTGAATATCGAAAATTCCTTCGGTAAAGTTTTTCCTTAAACCTTAACGATTCATTTGATGGTTTTACCAAAGCTCTAGCTATCTTTTAAACAGAGAAACTAAGCAAAAAGTCGACCTATTATCGAATTCAAGTGTCTCCATAATGCTGCCTGCATATTGCTATCTCTCTCTGCATTTTCATACAAATTGTCAACAAATGATTCCGTCTCCCTCCCTCTCCCTCTGCCTTGCATTTCCCTGCGCTTCGTTAAAAATATAAACTTAGCTTTAATACAGTTTTAATTTCTGTAGACTTTAGTTGATAGTTATTGGTGACCCACCCCCCACCAAAGTGCCCCAATCTCATTCAATTAGAAAATGAAATCCTGTACGCTAAACCGTTAAACCAACCGATACCGTCTTTTCGCTAAAAAATACTTAAAAGCATAATAAAGGTTTAAAAAATATGACGACTTTAATTTTAAACTTTTTACTATTTTTAATACCCGATTAAAAAGTAGCCGTCCTATCCAGCGTACGCTTGCAACTATATATCTCCATCTCTTTTCCAACCCCTGACTCTGATTTATGATTGTCATTTATTTCTTCGAAATACCATTACAAAAAATAATTAAAGTTGGTAAAACTATATTTTCGCAAACCCAATGGGTAGGTAGAAGTGGTGAGGTCCTCTCTGAGAGCCTCCAAGTAGAGCTGAGCTCCGTTTTGATCCACACCCTCGTAAATTGTTGTCTCCGCGTTCTCTTCAGTACCAGCCTGCATCATTTAGAAAACCTAGGATTGCAGTTATCCTCTGCTTTCCTATTTCTCCCAATGATTCCAGCTGATACGCCCCGAAGTATCTCGCCCTGATATGGTTTAGTGCTGGGCAATGACACATCATGTGCTCAGGTGTCTCCTGTGTGTCTGTTTCTTTGCAGCTCCTGCAATTAGCATTGTACGGAAGCCCCATCTTCATGGCTTGCGTGCCAATGGCCCAATGGCCTGTGATGAGTGCCGTGATCCTTCTAATATCCCTTTTGCTTTTGGATATTAGTTCTCGAGTTCTCTTGCTATTGATGGTTGGCCAGCAGAGCTTTGATCTCCTGAGACCCTGCTTTTCTGACCAACTTTTACTAGCTAGTGTTTTGTAGTGTTCGTGAATCCTTGCTTGGACTGTATTAAGGGATTCAGGTAGACTAGTTGTATAGGAGTCGTCTGCCGACCCCTTTCGTGCAAGTTCATCCGCCTTTTCGTTTCCTGGTATATCATTGTGCCCTGGCACCCATGTTATCTGTACATGGTTGTTTGTTGCTAGTATGTTGAGAGCCGACTTGCAATCGGCTACTAGTGTCGAGTTGGTTCTTGCTGCTGCGAGAGATTTGATAGCCGCTTGGCTATCCGAGTATATCCGTACCTTGGTATTCCTGAGGCATTGCTGAATCGAAAGCTTGGCTGCTTCCAAAATAGCGAGTACCTCAGCCTGAAAAACTGTCGCTGATTCTGGGAGGTGGAATTTCGATTCTATCCCCCAGCTTTCAGCGAAAATTCCAGCCCCTACACCACAGTCCATCTTGGAGCCGTCAGTGTAGAGTGATACCTCATCTTGTCCGGTTACTCTGTCATTCTCCCAGTCTTCCCTCGTTGGAAAGGTAGTCGTAAATCCGTTTCCAAATCTTATCTCCGCTGTCATATAATCCGTCTTGTTCTTTGCCAGATAGTTGTTGTCCTCTAGGATACGGCAGTGCCCTGTGTGGTAGCCTTTCCAGCAATTACTTGCCTTCAGTCTGGCCGCACTCTGCGCTGCCGTATCCTTTATGAAAAGTTCTATCGGCATTATATCCAGAATAGTGTTCAACGTGGCAGCCGGGCATGATCTTAATGCCCCTGTAGCTCCTGCGCAAGCTGATCTTTGTATTCTTGTCAGCTTGGCAATATTGTATGCTCTTGTCAGGGCTGGCCACCAGACTAGTGCCCCGTATGTGAGAATTGGCCTTACCACTGCTGTATAAAGCCATAGTATTATCTTAGGGTGTATACCCCAGTTTTTGCCAAACATTTTCCTGCACGAGTAGAATGCTATGCTGGCCTTTCTTACTCGTTCCGTGATGTTTAGTTTCCACGAGAGCTTCGGGTCTAGTATCACTCCTAGATACTTAGCCTTATCCGATAGCTCGAGTTCGATTCCATCTATATTTGGTTTGCTGTATGTTGGGATCTTTGTTCTTCGCGTGAAGAGCATCAGTTCGGTTTTACTCGGGTTTATACCTAGTCCGCAGGTTTTTGCCCATTCATTTAGTCGGTTAAGGGCCCCCGTCATTATATTACTAATGACATCTGGGAATGGTCCTGATACTAGCAACACTACGTCGTCTGCGTAGGCTACTACTTTTACTCCTCCGCTATTGAGTTCTCTCAATATGTCGTTCATGTTGATGAGCCAGAGCAGTGGCGATAGAACCCCGCCCTGAGGTGTGCCTCTCTTCACAAAGCGTGTGAGGTAAGTGCCACTCAGTTCGGCTGTTATCGTCCTGCTCGTGAGCATAACTCCGATCCAAGCTCTGATGTCTCCTTCAACGCCGATCGAGTTGAGGGAGCTCAGTATGGATTCGGCGTTCACATTATTGAACGCACCTTCTATATCTAAGAAGGTGGCCATTGTATATTGGTTAAAATGTAGCGATTTTTCTATGTGACAAACTACTTCGTGTAGTGCCGTTTCTGTCGATCTGCCCTTTCGGTACGCATGCTGAGCGTCCGATAGATGCTGCTTCTCGGTGTTTTCCCGGATATGAATATCGATCATTCGTTCCAGCGTTTTCATTAGGAATGAGGTAAGGCTGATCGGCCTGTAATCCTTTGCTAGGATATGTCCTCTTCTTCCTGGTTTTGGTATAAATACAACTTTGGCTTCCTTCCATAGAAGCGGTATGTGTGTTAGTCTGATGCAAGCCGTGTAAATGGCTTGCAGCCACCTACTGATGCTGACCTGTGTTGCTTGAAGCATTGCCGGGAAAATGCCGTCTGGCCCCGGACTCTTATATTTGTCGAAGGAGTTTATCGCCCAGTTGATTCTTTCAATGGTTATGATATCCCTTGTGTGTGTTGGTTGATGAGCCCTCTGACCTTCAGTAGGTGCTGGCTTTTCTCGAAGGTTGCCTGGAAAGTGTGTATCCACTAGTGTCTCTAGGGATTCTTCCACCGTTGTAGTCGCTGATCCGTCTTGTTTGTGTAGTAGAGTTGGGCTGTTATACCCTTTAGCAAGGACCTTGCTTAGTCTAGCCGAGTCTTTTATACCTTCTAGCGATTCGCAGTAAGTCCTCCAAGAGTCTTTCTTGGCTGCGTATATCGCTTTTTTGTATGCTTTTTGTGCTTCTTTGTATGGCTCCCATTCCTTGGTAGCATAGCTGGAGTTATAGGCTTTTCTTGCCCTCTTTCTTAGAGTGCCTAGCTCTTTGGTCCACCATAAAGGGTGTTGTTTCTTAGAGTATG
Source organism: Drosophila takahashii (assembly GCF_030179915.1). Taxonomy (NCBI): domain Eukaryota; kingdom Metazoa; phylum Arthropoda; class Insecta; order Diptera; family Drosophilidae; genus Drosophila; species Drosophila takahashii. Next base: position 5,567 of record NW_027221648.1, read on the forward strand.
AAACCTTGCATGTTTCCTTATATGCATTGTTTAGAATGTTTGTTAGGTCCTCTACTTCCTTGTCCAGGGTCGTCGTAGAGGTTTGTACCCGTATTCTTCTGTTGCTAACTTTCGAGTAGACAATCTTACCGAATTTGTCCCAGTTTGTTCTACGGGGGTTACGTTTCGGTTCCGGTTTGCTAATCGGAATCGAAACTTCGAAGAAAATGTACCTGTGATCTGAAAAGGAATTTTGTTTCGACACTATCCACTTTTCAACCTTATATCTACTAAATTCTGTCTGTAAAGTGAGGTCTAACACCTCTTCCCATCCCTGAAATTCCCTTGTGCTTGGGAATATAAAGGTGGGTGTGTTACCTCTGTTACATATGGTGATGTTGCGGCAGATAATATTATCAAAAAGAGACTCACCCCTTTCGTTGGTTTCCGAGCTTCCCCATAGTGCGTGCCTCGCGTTAGCATCGCATCCGAGCACCAGGGTCGTCTTAGTATCTTCCGCCCATTGCAGCAGCTTGATGACTGGCTCAGGTGGAGCCGGTTCATCATGGGCCATGTAGGATGAGGCTATCACCATCGATGTCCCATCCGCCGCCACGAATCTGGCAACTGCTAGATCCGGTGTGCTAAGATTGGGACATAGAAGTGCGTTATAGTTATTCTTTATAATAATACCTGCTCTCGGCCTACCTGTCGAGTTAGTATAAAAGAGTTTATATCCTTGTTGTGTTAGACCCGAGATTTGTCTGTCTCGCGTCCATGGTTCTTGAACGATGCCTATGTCAATGTTCCTCTCACTGAGAAGAACTGCAAGATTGGCTGAAGCATGCATGCTGCGCTTCAGGTTAATCTGCACGACTTTAGGCATCGGTGTTGGGTGTTATATCTGGGGTCTTGTCGTCGATGACCAGGTCATCCAACAGCTTGTTGGTGTCATCGACCTCCTCGAGAACATCATCCGGCTCTGCCAGGAAGACCTTGATCTTGGCCTTCCGTAGGCCGTACCGGATGGTGTAGTCGGCCTTCTCAAGCTGCGGCAGGCAGCGCTGGTTGATGAGGAAGAGGAACGGCTGGCTCGTCTTCATCTCCTTCTCTACTTTGAGTATTGCCCAGTCCTCAGTATGCACTTCTGGGTTCTGAGCCCTCAGCAGCGACAGCACCTTTCCTTGGTCGGTCTGCCCCTTTGGCAACCAAATGCGAGCCCGCGGCCTCCTTGGAATCTCCCTGGCGTGGACGAGCCTAATGCTAAGGCCGTCCCATGCATTTCCAACCTTGGATATGCATTCCGCCAGGAAGGTCCTCGAGAACGAGTCATCGCACTTGATCACCCGGTGCCCTCTGACCATGTCCGACGAGTCGAAGGAGGGGATCGGACCGTCTGGCACGGCTGATAGCCTTTCAGCTACCATGTCGGCCACCTTGATCTCGATCTCCTCCCACTTCTCCGACAGCAGGCGTCCGTCGTCGTGCAGGTCGTCCACCAGTGCCATCGCGAGGCTGTCTCTGGCTACGTCGCTGAATTTCTTGGCCTTCTTCACAAAGGAGGTCGGTCTTGGCCTCCCCTGTGCGTCCTTTGCCCGTTTCGGTGCGCTCACGCTTGCCTCATGCGAGCGGTCCCTTTTTGTGTTTGTTACAGTGGCCTCCGGGCGCGTCCTCATGTATTCTTCGAATTCTGCGATCTCCGCAAGGCATCGAGTCTTGTCCTCCGCATCGCGCTGGTCAGTCTTGCCCTCTGCCTCATTCTTGGCTATCTTGCCGAGAATAAAACGGGCCCGACTGACCTTGGCCTTACGCTGCTGATGCGTAACGGTGGCTGCCTTGCTGGTACCCGGCTGGGTTCCGCTGCTGTGTGGGTTGTTGTTTTTGTTGTCTAGTGGGGTGCTGGTCTTAGCAGCCCCTTCCGTTCCCATCGGAGCCGGAGCACCCTGACTGGGTGTTCGCGGCCCTACCTCGACGGTAGCGGAATCGGTTTGGGGTTTAACCTCCCCCGTGAGGTCCGAAGCTACGGTGTTGGGTTTCATTGTCATTACATGATCGCCCGCGTTGCTCGACCAGGCAAGCGCGGCGGGCCTGAGGGTTGTTGGGGCTCTATGAAAAAGTCGACCGTGACTCCGCCCCAAAGCCACGGCAAGGCCACTTCCTTCGCAAACCCAATACCAAATAGTAATTTCTTGAACATGTTCAAAAACAAATACATTCAAAAGAATAAAATACATATATGCAAAAGCCCATACAGAAATACACACACGTATTCGATCGACCAAGGGAATTCATTCATTTCTTTATAAAACTCAATATTTCCCTAAATTATTGATTTCTTATGTATGTGCATCTTTTCTTTTATCTGGTCTGTAATGTAATTCGGTAAGTAAATATAAATATTAGGGGCTAGAAACAAGGAATATTTTATTAAGCAAAATTAAAAATTAGCAAGCAAATACTTGGAAATACATATACATGTGTGTACAAGTTATCCAGCCCGTGAAACGGTTCCATTTATGGAATTAATAAACAAATTTTTAAATTCAATCCCAGCTAAATTGCCTTTGCCTTTGTTTAAGATTCTGTCTCCGCCTTTTTCATTAACTTCGAGGGCCGCGCTTGACTGTCCGGCTAAGATAAATAAACCTATCGTAAAGTAAATAACAGCTTCCGTTCGAAGCCAAACTCTCACGCTCAAAGCCCAAAGTATTGCGTTCCGATTTTTTATCAAAATTGCATCGGTCAGCATAATCTAATTTCACAACGAGATGCGACAGTTTCAGCATAAGCTTTTATATTAAACAAAAATCAAAGTTCTAGAAGCTTAAAAAAGAAAAAGCTTCTGGCCGAGGTTCGTTGGAGAAGATTTGAGGATTAAGTGAGCAGTCTGAATCGGATTGAAACCGCGAACGGTCAAATCTTAGAATTAAAAGTAAAAGTGTCTTGATAGTGAGTTAGTGAATTAAGGTTTTTTACCAATAAAGAAAAATTATAAAATAAAAAATTTATTTTTTTTAAATCAACCACAACGATCAAATTTAATTGGCGCCCAACGTGGGGCCGTGTCCTTAAAAAGTTCCAAAAAATAAAAATTTAATGAAAAATAAAGTTAAATTAACAAACGGAACTCGCGCAGCCAAGAACTCAGATTTTTATTGAAAAAATTAAAACATCCAACACAAAACAGTGATCGTGTAAAATTTTTAATGGAAATCAATAAATGAAATAATCCATTAAGTTGATTAATTGGTGGACTGAAGATCTAATTCACAAACATCAAGAACACTATAAAAATAAAATAAATCCGAAACGACAAAAACAAATAAAAATACAAAACCAACCAAAAACAACAAACAAATAATCAGAACCAAAGAAAAATTGACAGGAAGGAAGGGCTGTAGGGCAATCCCTCGCCAACACTGGAAACAATTTTTAACTCCCTATCGACAACAAGAAGATCATCGTACAAAATTGAAAGAAGACCCCATCGGACAGTATCGTGAGGATAAATATAATTTTATTTTTAATAAAGGGTTTAAAAAGAAAATTAATTAAAGACAAGCAAATTAATAAAAAAACAAAAAAAAAAAAAAAACCATTAAAAAAAAAAAAAAAAAAAAAAACAATCTGGAAAATTTAATAGATAGTTTCGGTGAATTAAATTTAAAAATGGCAACCGGAGGTTCAGCACCAAACTTCTCTGCAGGTAGTATAGCCACAGCTGGCGGCCTAACAGTGGAATTAATTAATAGATTAATAAACGTTCAGTTGAATGAAGTAAGCAGGAAAATAGAAGGTTTAGAAGGAAGACTAGCCACGGATACAAACACTGTGGAGGATTATAAAATACAAACAATCGACCCAACTATAAAGTGCGATACAACACTTGAAGTGGTAAAATCTTTACCAAAGTTTACTGGGGAACCAACACAATATGTAGGTTGGAGAGAAGCTGCAGAAACTGTTATGAGTCTTTATAAAATTCAAAGTGAACAATACTTTATCGCTTTAACAATTTTACGAAATAAAATTATGGGAGCTGCCCATGATGCTCTTACCAATCATGGCACCGTTTTAAATTTTCAAGCTATCTTATCTAGACTGGATTTTGTATATAGCGATAAACGACCAATGCATATTCTAGAGTCAGAACTAAGTATTCTCAGGCAGGGCCGAATGACAGTTACAGAATACTATAACGAAGTTAATAAAAAAATGACTTTACTAATAAACAAGACCATAATGACACACGGAAAGGACAGTGTAATTACCAAGGAAACAAACAAAACAATAAGGGGCAACGCTCTACGAATATTTATATCCGGACTAAATGGATCTATATCAGAAACTCTTTTCTCATTAAATCCACCAGATTTGCCCAATGCTTTGGCAAAGGTCCAAGAATTGGAATCAAACAATTTCCGTGCTCAATTTGCAAACAGATTTAATGGATTTAAAAATGAAAATAAATACCAGGGAAACAACTTACGATTTGATCAAGTACGACAGAATAATAATAATAATAATAAAACGGGCAATCATTGGGGTAAAACCAAAAGGGAAATTTTTGGCAAAATAATAACCAAAATAACACTCAAAAGCAACAAGCTGTTGAGCCAATGGATGTTGACCATTCGATTCAACTCCAGAATAAACCTAATAACAATCGACAGCCGAATAATAATTGGCAGCCGAATAATAATTGGCAGGCAAATAATAATCAAGGAAGATATAATAATAATTATTATCAAAATAATAATCGTTCAAATTACTATCGCTCAAATCAAAATAAAGAGCAAACTCAAGCTCAAAAAAGGGAACCAGATGGAACTGTTAATCAGCCAGCAAATAAAGTAACTAGATTAAATAACATTAATGAAGATCATTTTTTAGACGAGACCCCTACAGGGGAATGCCCTATTTAAATAGGGTAGACAGAATAACCAAGAAGCAGTTAAAGATTCTAATAGATACAGGAGCCACTGCTTGTTATATAAAAAGGGGAATTTTTGAAAATAAAAATGAATTATCAATATATAAAAAAGTAACTACAGTTCATGGGTATTCAATTATTAAGTATTACCATATTATAAATATATTTGGAACACGACATTTATTTTATGAAATAGAAGGATTAGAATCTGATCTTCTAATTGGGTTTAATTTACTAAGGAAAATAGGAGCTATAATAAATATAGAAAAGGGAGTCTTGGAATATAAAGGGAAAACAGAAAAATTAAAATATTATGATAATGAGGAAAAAAATGAAATAAGTATAATTGAAGAAAAAAATAATATTCTTCCGTTAAAAGAATTTATTATTAAAAAATATTTTGATTATAAAAGTACTAAAGACACAGATTCATTATTTGTGGAAAATAGTGAGAAAAGCTTGGGATTCGAAAATCCTGAGAACGCCGACGATGAAATTTCCGTCAACAAAAAATTAAATAGTTTTGGATCAACAAATCCTGAACGCGCCGACGATGAAAATTCCGTCAACAAAAAATTAAATAGTTTTGGATCAACAAATCCTGAACGCGCCGACGATGAAAATTCCGTCAACAAAAAATTAAATAGTTTTGGATCTAAAAATCCTAAACACCCCGACGTAGATTTTTCCGTCAACAAAAGAATAAAAAATATTGAAACTAATGAGCCAAAGGGAAATAAAATGAACAATATTAATATGACCAGTACAAATCGAGTAGAAGTATTGGAGAAGAAAATAATTGACATAATCGAGGAGGAACACTCAAAAATAAATTTACAAATCCCATTTCGTACCGATATCCGGAGTGAAATAAACACGGAAAACGACAGGGCAATTTATAGTAAACAATATCCCTATGCCCTATCAGTTTCAGATTTCGTTAATACGGAAATCAATAGAATGCTTAAGGAAAATATTATAAGACCTAGTAGAAGTCCATATAATTCTCCAGTGTTAGTGGTACCCAAAAAAGGTCAAAATGAAGATGGCAGTCCCAAACATAGATTAGTAATAGATTACAAAAAACTAAACGAAAACACTATACCGGATAGATACCCGATGGAAGACCCGTCAGTAATATTAGCCAATTTAGGAAAGGCTAAATACTTCTCAACAATTGATTTGGAATCTGGATTCCACCAAATTTTAATGAAAGATTCAGATATTGAAAAAACAGCATTTTCTATTAATAACGGAAAATTTGAATTTTTACGAATGCCTTTTGGGTTAACAAACGCACCCAGAATTTTTCAAAGATGGATGATGGATGATATCCTAAGAGAACAAGTAGGGAAAACTTGCCATGTTTATATGGACGATATAATTATTTTTTCAAACACTATTGAACAACACTACGCTGATTTAATTAAAATAATTAATATTTTACAAAGAGCAAATATGAAGATTTCTCTTGAAAAATCTAAATTCTTTAAATTAGAAACCACATTTCTAGGGTACATTGTTTCTCATAATGTAATTAAAACGGATCCCGAAAAAATTGCTACAATTACAAAATATCCGATTCCACGTAATATTAGAGAACTCCGAAGTTTTCTAGGCTTAACAGGGTATTACAGGAAATTTGTCCGTAACTATGCAAAAATTGCTAAACCATTAACAAAATATCTAGGAGGGGAAAATGGAAAGGTTTCTAAAAGAATGTCTACTAAAGTTTCAATACAGTTTGACGAATCAGCTGTACAAGCTTTCAACGAGCTAAAAGAGAATCTAATAGCACAAGTCGAATTAGTTCAGCCAGATTATAGTAAGAAATTCGTTTTAACTACAGACGCATCAGACGTAGCTATCGGGGCAGTACTAACACAGGATAATAAACCAATTACGTTTATTTCAAAAACATTAAATAAAACGGAACAACTTTATGCCACAAATAAAAAAGAATTGTTAGCTATAGTATGGGCCTTAAAAAATCTCCGGAATTATTTATATGGAGTAATTGGCATAGAAATACAAACGGATCATCAATCCTTATCGTTCACAATTTCGGATAAAAATCCAAACGTAGAGATGAAAAGATGGTATTCTTTCATTGAAAGTTTTACCCCAAAAATTATATACAAACCCGGAACAACAAATGTTGTAGCCGATGCATTATCACGAATACAAATAAATAATATTACAAACAGCGATATAGACGTTTCTGAACATTCAAACTCAGACCAAGACACACAGCATTCAGCTGAAAGTAGTTTTGAAAATGTAATACAAGAGACCCGTAAACCGTTAAATCAATTTAAACAACAATTGTTATTAACAACGGGGAGGTATACAATACATGAGTCACTGGATATTTTTGACAAGACAAGACACATAATCGAATATGATACAGTTGAGAACTTAATAAGCATTTTAAGAGAGTATCTTCCGCCTAACATAACAGTTGGAATTCATTGTAGTTTAGAAGATTTATATCATATTCAAGTTTCTTTAAGAAATAGTTT
>NW_027221649.1:0-6000 GCF_030179915.1 Drosophila takahashii
ATCCGCGCAGAAATAAGGTTCGAAAACACGGGTATAAACTTTCGGGGTTTTGCGCGACGTGCGGCTGTTTATTAGTGCACTTGAAAATAGGAACTAATTACATGGAGCTTAACTTAGCGGCTCCAGAGCAGGGCGTAGAGTAGCGGGAGAGTTGGAGAGGGAGAGCGAAGGGCAGTGCAAGCGAGCGAGATGTGGGCATCTGGAGAAAACTGCCGCTCGACACTGCCTCCCGAAATTAAACGCCCTTTTGGCGTGAACATTCTCCCCCCCCTTGCGAGGACCAACGTAGCAAAACATCAGGAGAAGCTTCTGCAGGATAGCGGGAGCGATCGTCCAAGTGTAGAAGAGTGTGGTGGTCCTTTCTACACTTCTGGCAGCAATTCCCACTGCGGCACGAGTCCTGGGAATGATCGTGGGCCAAGCAATTGGAACAGTACTTGTGGATACGTACTTCCTGGAGCCGTTTCTCGGCACTAAGCCGCAGAAAGCGGTGGCATTTCCGTAGCGGATGGATCTTTTGGCAGACTCGGCATTGGTAGGATTTAATACCTCGGGAACGTCTGCCATCCAAGGCGGGATATGGAACCCAATAGTCGGAATTCTTTGTAGGAAGGACCCTTATAATCGGGTCCGGATCGGAAATTCTATTAGTCCCACACGCGTTGGAAACACGCGCTGAGAAGGACGAAATTCTGTATGGGATTGAGGCCGATATTGGCTCTGGAGGTCTGGAAGCAATCGAAGTCATTGTAGAATTGTTGCTTGGATGCAACAGCGTATGATGTCGACTTTGGCAAGTGAAACAAGTGTTAGGGCTTGTGCAATCCTGCAATTTATGGCTGCTTGCAAAGCAGTTGGAGCATAGCTGTTTATCTTGGATGTAGGCTAAACGATCATTTAACTGCATTTGGAGAAAGCGTGGACATATACGAATGGGGTGTTTTTCCTTTAAACACAGATCGCAGCCTCTGGGTATTGGAAGTACCCTCGTGGAAAATGAATTTATTTTTGGAAGTTCTGTCAATGCATTTGTGGCTTTGGACTGGACTTTAAGTAAATTAGCAGGCCGGATGCTATCGACGGCCTCTAGAGTTCGAAGGCGATTTGTTAAGAAGGAATTAAGCTCGAGCCAAGTGGGAATTTCGGCTTTATTTTGGATGGATTGCTCCCATAATGAGAGCGTGAGCTTTGGAAGCTTCGTGGAGCACATGTAAACTAGGATAGGGTCCCAATTCTCAATGTTAATGCCGGAAATTTGTAAGGACGTTAAGCAACCTTGAATGGTGTGTTGAAGTTCCTTTAAGGCTGCTCCAGACTCTTGTGCTATGGATTGCACATTGAAAAAGGATTTAAGGTGGCTGTTAACCTGCAATCGCTTATTTTCGAAACGCTCAGTGAGATTTGTCCAAGCTGAGCGAAAGCCTTCATTGGTGAGTGGGGATCTGGAAACTATGGAATGAGCTTCGCCACTAGTTTTTGAATTTAAATGAAATAACTTTTCAACGGAAGTGAGACTAGGATTGTCTATATATATCGCCTTGAAAAGGTCCCGGAAAGTCGGCCAGCGAAGATAATCGCCCGAGAAAACCTCTGTGTCGATAGGAGGGAGTCGACAGCCATAAGATCTTGAACTTTGGGACGGAGTTACTGGAGCTTGAGATACTTGGGTGGAGCCCTGTTGGATTTCGATTTGCTCGAGAATCTGAGCGGCGAACTTTTCGTATACATCGTACGTTTCGTTGTATTTCGCTTTAAGAATGGATTTGGCGTCTGCGGCGCTCTCGCCTGCAGCCACAATGCATTCGGAGCATGTGTCGTATGCCTCCTTTACCTTTTGCCATAAGGAGCTGACGTGCTCCCTACGGATTTTGCAGGCGGATAAGGTTGGTGTGGATGCACCGGGAACATTTAATGTGGCTTCAAAATGACTGAGAGTGTCAGCTGTAGCAATAAATTTGTTTAAAGCTGCGGTTGCCATTACGAATAAAAAGTAAAATTTAAATTGATCACACAAAAAATTATTTTTAAAAATATTAATAATTTTTCAGGTGCGAATTGGAGTTTTAGGAACCAATCGATAGTCGCAAGGATATACGGCCACACTAGAATTTGTCGTGGAATTTTTGAATGATTTGGACTAAGATAAAAATTAAATATTAATTAAATAAATAATTAAAGTTTTCACGAAAGTACGGTCACACTGTACGGATGGAATCGGATCGAATATTTATGTACTAGTTTTAGTAGAAGTTATTTCGTAATTAATATGGTTGTTTTTCTCAAGTATATTTTGAACGAATAATATTCGTTATATTTTTTGGGTACCCTGGAACCACGGTGCGTTTCGGAATATGTAAGAGTTCGTACGTATGTAACGAACCAGATGGATAGCGGATTGCGGGAATTGTGGAGACTTCGAGTACGTATGTCTGCAGAGAACAGCTGGATAGAGAAAGGGCACCGATTGCGGGAGTTTTTGCGACTTATGTATATATGTATGTATATTTTTGTCTGCTGCACAAAGTAATTGCCGGTGTAAATTATTAGAAATTTAAGCTTTGTATTTGGACTTGGAAATAATTTGGGATTGATCGTAGAAAAAAACTATGTTGATGTGGACCGTATTCGAAATTGTATTTGAAGTGGACTGTATTTGAATAGTAGTCGGAGTGGACTGTATTTTGGAATATTTACATATGTAAAAATATATGCACGCAGCAGGAAACACAGTACAAAAAAACGAAAGCTGCCAATTTCGGCGGATCACTTTGAATTTGAAATGTTCACTGTGGCTGGATTATATATTTTTACACACACTTGGAAAATAAATAGAATTCACAGAACACGAATATATTTGTTTTTTAAATAAAATATAAAAATGGTTGTGTGGAACTGGAACTGTTAATTATTTGCTTTGTATGTGCACAATATTGGAAAAAACTTTGGCACTAAGGATTTGGAAATGTGTGAACGGCAATGTAATAATTTCGAGTGTACGAAATTTCGGGAACGGAAAAAATGGAAAAATTGCTGCTCACAAACAAAAGGAATTGGAGTATATATTGGAATATATATATATTAAATGCCGTTGCGTCGGATTAAATCTCTTTTGGATTTAGACAAGAAATCATACAACAAGCTGAACGAAATGGGGTTCGAGCAACTGGCTGTATGACCGGCAAATAATAGTAAGAAGTGGAACTTATCTGGAGCGGTTTAAGCCACCGTAGCTACTGGTGAACGCTGGTACTTGTGGATCTTCTGGAAATATCCGGCTCGAAGGACCAAATGTTGGGGCGGCGGCTTGATCGTAGGAGATGGTTATGAGTCCCAGGGAAATGGATTAAATCCGCGCAGAAATAAGGTTCGAAAACACGGGTATAAACTTTCGGGGTTTTGCGCGACGTGCGGCTGTTTATTAGTGCACTTGAAAATAGGAACTAATTACATGGAGCTTAACTTAGCGGCTCCAGAGCAGGGCGTAGAGTAGCGGGAGAGTTGGAGAGGGAGAGCGAAGGGCAGTGCAAGCGAGCGAGATGTGGGCATCTGGAGAAAACTGCCGCTCGACACTGCCTCCCGAAATTAAACGCCCTTTTGGCGTGAACACATACATCTTCAAGACGCTATAGGTAGGGGAGATGCAGATGTGACTCAACTTGGTCAGATGGTGATTATACCCGTTACTCGTAGAGTAAAAGGGTATATTGTATTCGTGCAAAAGTATGTAACAGGTAGAAGGAAGCGTTTCCGACCCCATAAAGTATATATATTCTTGATCAGGATCACTAGCCGAGTCGATCTAGCCATGTCCGTCTGTCCGTCTGTCCGTCTGTCTGTCTGTCTGTCTGTCTGTCTGTCTGTCCGTCTGTCCGTATGAACGCTGAGATCTCGGAAACTATAGAAGCTAGAAGATTGGCATTTTGCATGCAGATTCTAGGAATTCCTACGCAGCGCAAGTTTGTTTCAAAATGGTGCCACGCCCCCTCTAACGCCCACCATCGCTTATATACGATTTTAAAAATTTTAATATTTTGGAAAAGTAAAAATGCAGTTTTATTGTGTTTATCAATACCTATCGAAATGTAGAAGAAATTTTTCAAATCGGACCATTCGTTAAAAAGTTATGCGTGATCAACGTTTTCTATCTCTATCTCCATCTCCCTCGCACTCCCTTTACCTGAATGAAGGAAAATGTACAAAAAAATTCCCTAGACCATATCTTAAGGAAACTATTACAGGAATTGATGGTTATCCCCAATATCGACGCAGAGCGCCAAGTGATGAAGGGCATACTGTTGAAATTAACGGTAAAACTGTTGACAATCGTTGGGTTGTGCCATACAATTCTGTACTTTTAAGGACTTTTGGAGCTCATATAAATGTAGAGCACTGCAGCTCAGTAAAGTCCATAAAATATGTATGTAAATATGTTAACAAGGGCAGTGACCAAGCAACAGTTTCAGTGGAGAGTCCTAACGATGAAATTCGTATGTATCAAAGTGGTCGGTATATAAGTAGTTCTGAGGCGGTATGGAGGATTTTAGCATTTCCAATACATGAAAGATATCCACCTATTTTTCAATTAAATGTTCATTTGGAAAATGGACAACGGATATACTTTGACCCTAATAATCCAAATCACTTAGCTAATCAGTTAGCTAATCCGCCACAGACAACACTAACAGCGTTTTTCGATCTCTGCAAAACTGACTCTTTTGCCAAAACACTTCTTTATGTTGAGGTGCCTTCTTATTACATATGGGCTAAGAACAAGTTCCAAAGAAGGAAAATGGGGTCAGATGTACCAAACTTTTCTGGTGTTAAAAAGGATGATACTTTGGGTCGTGTGTATACAATACATCCTAAAAATAGTGAGTGCTATTACTTAAGACTTTTACTTCATGAAGTTAAAGGTCCAACGTCATTCTCATTTTTAAAAACCGTTAATGGTTTTTTGTATGATACATTCCAATTGGCTTGCAAAGCCTTAGGCTTACTTGAAGACGACAAGCACTGGGATTTTACGTTGGCAGAAGCATCATTATGCCAGTCTCCAAATAAATTACGCGACCTTTTTGCAATAATGTTAACTCATTGCCAGGTATCTGATGCCATGAGTCTTTGCAATAAGTACAAGGAAAGTCTTTCTGAAGATATATTGTACAGAATACAAAGAAGAATAGATGGCGATATAGATCCCGGACTGATGGAAAGTGTTTTCAATAAATGATTAATTTGCCTTGAAGATCTTACATTGTCCATCGGTGGAAATTGTTGATCAAGTTATGGTTTACCCGAGGTAAACAGAGATCAAGAGGTTTTGGAAAACAGGGATTACTTAAGAGAAATGAATTACGAAATTAATGAAGTTCAAGTAAGCAATGATGAAAATTCTCTTACTCCAGAACAAAAAGACTGTTTTAAAACGATCTTAGAAAGCGTTAAAGCCGAAAACGGTGCAATGTATTTCTTGGATGCTCCTGGTGGCACAGGGAAAACGTTTCTTTTAAATTTGCTATTGTCAAAAGTTAGACAAGACAAAAAAATTGCTTTGGCTGTTGCTTCTTCAGGAATAGCGGCCACGCTATTAACCGGAGGACGGACAGCCCATTCTGCATTTAAGCTTCCATTTGATTTAATAAATATAGAAACACCCTATTGTAACATTTCCAAACAGTCCAACACTGCTTTCGTTCTTAAAAGTTGTAAACTCATTGTTTGGGATGAATGTACTATGGCTCATAAAGGGGGATTTGAAGCTCTTGATCAAATTTTAAAGGATATAAGAGGCAATGACTTATTAATGGGAGGTATAACTGTTCTATTGGCTGGAGATTTTCGACAAACGCTCCCAGTTGTACCCCGTGGAACAAGGGCCGATGAAATAAAATCTTGCATAAAATCTTCCATTTTGTGGTCTAAAATTCAAAAATTGGCTCTTACGAAAAATATGCGTGTGCACTTACTAGGTGATAGAACGGCCGGTGTTTTTGCCCAAAC
>NW_027221650.1:0-2000 GCF_030179915.1 Drosophila takahashii
CCGTCTTACCTACTTGTCTTACCATTTTCATCCGTTACCATGTTTTTCCTATATTTTCTGATATAAGACGGTTTCGAAAAAACTACAAGAAATATAAAGAAGAATTGTATGGCAACTTTGTTTTACTCATCAAGACCTATAACTCAGCAAGTATGGCTTAAATCGAACATTCCAATCAAAAGTTATTGGCCGTCTTACCTACTTGTCTTACCATTTTCATCCGTTACCATGTTTTTCCTTTATTTTCAGATATAAGACGGTTTTGAAAAAACTACAAGAGATAGAAAGAAGGATTGTATGGCAACTTTGTTCTACTCATCAAGACCTATAAACTCAGCAATTATGGCTTAAATCAGACATTCCAATCAAAAGTTATTGGCCGTCTTACCTACTTGTCTTACCATTTTCATCCGTTACCATGTTTTTCCTTTATTTTCAGATATAAGACGGTTTTGAAAAAACTACAAGAGATAGAAAGAAGGATTGTATGGCAACTTTGTTCTACTCATCAAGACCTATAAACTCAGAAAGTATGGCTTAAATCGGACATTCCAATCAAAAAAGTTATTGGCCGTCTACCTACTTGTCTTACCATTTCATCCGTTACCATGTTTTTCCTTTATTTTCAGATATAAGACGGTTTGAAAAAACTACAAGAGATAGAAAGATGGATTGTATGGCAACTTTGTTCTACTCATCAAGACCTATAAACTCAACAATTATGGCTTAAATCGGACATTCCAATCAAAAGTTATTGGCCGTCTTACCTACTTGTCTTACCATTTTCATCCGTTACCATGTTTTTCCTTTATTTTCAGATATAAGACGGTTTTGAAAAAACTACAAGAGATAGAAAGAAGGATTGTATGGCAACTTTGTTCTACTCATCAAGACCTATAAACTCAGAAAGTATGGCTTAAATCGGACATTCCAATCAAAAGTTATTGGCCGTCTTACCTACTTGTCTTACCATTTTCATCCGTTACCATGTTTTTCCTTTATTTTCAGATATAAGACGGTTTTGAAAAAACTACAAGAGATAGAAAGAGGATTGTATGGCAACTTTGTTCTACTCATCAAGACCTATAAACTCAGAAAGTATGGCTTAAATCGGACATTCCAATCAAAAGTTATTGGCCGTCTTACCTACTTGTCTTACCATTTTCATCCGTTACCATGTTTTTCCTTTATTTTCAGATATAAGACGGTTTTGAAAAAACTACAAGAGATAGAAAGAAGGATTGTATGGCAACTTTGTTCTACTCATCAAGACCTATAAACTCAACAATTATGGCTTAAATCGGACATTCCAATCAAAAGTTATTGGCCGTCTTACCTACTTGTCTTACCATTTTCATCCGTTACCATGTTTTTCCTTTATTTTCAGATATAAGACGGTTTTGAAAAAACTACAAGAGATAGAAAGAAGGATTGTATGGCAACTTTGTTCTACTCATCAAGACCTATAAACTCAAAATTATGGCTTAAATCGGACATTCCAATCAAAAGTTATTGGCCGTCTTACCTACTTGTCTTACCATTTTCATCCGTTACCATGTTTTTCCTTTATTTTCAGATATAAGACGGTTTTGAAAAAACTACAAGAGATAGAAAGAAGGATTGTATGGCAACTTTGTTCTACTCATCAAGACCTATAAACTCAGAAAGTATGGCTTAAATCGGACATTCCAATCAAAAGTTATTGGCCGTCTTACCTACTTGTCTTACCATTTTCATCCGTTACCATGTTTTTCCTTTATTTTCAGATATAAGACGGTTTTGAAAAAACTACAAGAGATAGAAAGAAGGATTGTATGGCAACTTTGTTCTACTCATCAAGACCTATAAACTCAGAAAGTATGGCTTAAATCGGACATTCCAATCAAAAGTTATTGGCCGTCTTACCTACTTGTCTTACCATTTTCATCCGTTACCATGTTTTTCCTTTATTTTCAGATATAAGACGGTTTTGAAAAAACTACAAGAGATAGAAAGAAGGA